>NW_006921660.1:8467724-8468847 GCF_000298275.1 Orycteropus afer afer
TGTATATATTATTTCCATTGATGGTATATGAGTTAGATCATTTTCCATTTATTTTAAAACTTCTGATTGTCTTTTGGTTTGTAGACTTTTTCACTCAAATCATCAGCACTACTAGCCAGTTCTTCACAAATTTAAGTAAAATACCAGGAAGAATTCTATTGTGGTATTTTGTTTTTAGAATTCACAGATAACTCTGAAATGATATTCTCCATCTCTGTTATTAAATGAGGAGGTTATCCCTACTAATTTTAACTTGACCACTCTCTTCTAATTCTAATTTAAAATTTTAAAAATAGTTCATTTTTGTTTATTTAGATAAATATTAAAGAGTATGTGATAAACACCATGACAACTCAAGAAAGAAAATGATAGCAGAAGAAAGAAAAAAAGGCTTATACATCAGTATTTTAACAGCAATATTTCCCTGCTTTTTCAATAAGGTCACCACATTTTCATTTTATACTGGGTCCCCCACATGCTATGTATCCAGCCCTGTTCTTTGCTTTGTTCAAGCAATGGAGTCAATTTTCCAATCTAGAACCCATTGACTAAAGAGATAGCCAAGTCTCCAACTCTGAGAAACCTGCCAAACATCAGTCAGTGTATACTAAAAAGCTTCTCCTAAACCCTTACTGAAGAAAACCAGAGCCATTTATGTCAGTGAGTGTACACTGAGAAAAGGGGCATACCCAGGTAATTTGTGAAGCACAGGATCTGAGCTGACATTGATAACAGGAGATGCAAAACAGAATCTTTGTCCTCTTATTAGAGCAGGCAAATACAGGGCCATGCAATAAATGATGTCTTAGCTAAAGTCTGGCTTACAATAGACACACTACATCTGTGCACATGGTGCTTGTTAACACGTTTCTCTAGTTTCCAAGTTTAAAATTTGTGCTTACATACTTTGCATTTGGACACTCATTGCTTGGAAGTCAATTCTGAGTAACTCCCGTAATGTGTCCTTAATATTTGTGGTAGTTATGTTTATGTGTCAACTTGGCTGGGCCTGGTTGAGTGGCTGGGCAGTAGTTATTCCCCTTGATGAGACTGGCAATCAACTCCATGGTGGGATCTACCACAAGCAGCTGAGTAGCTGCCTTTGGGATGTGGTCTGCTTCCT
>NW_006921660.1:8468947-8469535 GCF_000298275.1 Orycteropus afer afer
TTTTACTTGTTAACCTTGGGTTTGGCAGCCTCAGCAGCTGTCTGAGTAAAGAAAAGCCTCTAGCTTCAGTGGGTCAGGAGCTGGAGGCAGAGCTGAAGCTCAAGTCTGAGGGGCTTTCATCCAGCCCCTAGAGCCTGGCACTTTGAACTTGGACTTAAAGCCTCTAAACTGAAAGAGCATAAACTCAGAGGTTATTCTTACTGGCTGTTCTTTGTAAGTACCTTTTTGTTTTTCTCGTGCTGCTTTTAGGATTCTTTGGTTTTGATGAGTTTGATGATGATATGTCTTGGTGATTTTCTGTTGGGGACTTTCTTGTTTGGCATTAATTGGACTTCCTGGATGTATATATTCTAATCTTTCATCACATCAGGGAAGTTCTCCTCCAAAAATTCTTGGACAATTTTCTCATTGGTTTTATTTTTCTCTTCCTGTTCTGGAATTCCAAGGACGCGTAAGTTATTCCTTTTGATGGTATCCCACATGAACCTTAGGCTTTTTTCATTTTGTTTTGGTCTTTTTTTCTGATTGATCCCTTTCCAAATAAGTATTCAGGTATTTGTTTTCAATCTCATTAATTCTGTCTTCCAT
>NW_006921660.1:8469784-8482552 GCF_000298275.1 Orycteropus afer afer
GGGTCTGTATCCTGCTCCCTTGTTTCCATCTCTTTATCTTGCTTCTTTGTGTGGACTGTGATAGTCTGTTGTCTCTGAGACATCATGGCATTATTGCATTTTGATCTTTGTTAACTTTGTGAAGAGGAGCTAAGGGTGAGTCAGGTCCTTCTTGGTGGTTGTTTATCTTTGGCCCATTGATGGAGAAGGAAGTGGTGGCTCTCACTCAGTAAGTGAAGCTGCAGGGGGCATGGGTGTAGTGTCATATGGAGACTGTTGCTGTCTTCCACTCGGTTAAAAAAAGCTAACAATTGAATAGCCATCAAAAAAGTTAAAAAAAGTAAAAGCAAATGGACAAAAAAGAAAAAAAAAAAAAAAACCCTGCAGTGTCTGGGGAGAGGGCAATAAGAGAAAAAAAGGTAGTGAAGGAGAGTAATGAAGAAAAATGTGGGAAAAACATAAAAAGAAAAACAAGTAATGGGGTTAACCATGAGAAAGGAAAAAAAAAAAAAAAAAAAAAAACTGCATCCAGGAATAGAGAAAAGAAAAATAGCTAAAAACTAGAACTTGGGAGGGGAAGCATAAAAATAATAGTAAAAAGGACAAAAATAAAAATAATAGTACTAGTTTTAAAGCAGACAAAAACAAACTGAAAAACAGAAAAAAAAAAAAAAAATGGAGCAGGGCAGGGCAGGGCACCCAGGTTCCATTCTGAGCACACAGACTGGGATGGAATTTCTGCCAGTCTAGAAAATGGGTGAGAGTGAGGGATGGCCACACCTCCATTCACCAATAGGGTGTCGGGTATAAGAGTAACAAGGGGAATGTCACAACTTTCCAGTTGTTCAGGTCCAGAATGTCCTTGGGGTTCCCCGCAAGTGGAGCCTGTTCTTAAGTCCCTGGAATCTGGGAGAACTCTGTCACTTTAAATATCTAAAATGATCAAGCTGCTTATGAACATTCAAAATGGCGCACCCTCCAAACAGAGAAAAGTCCACAGCTCAGCCCACCTTCCTCTTCATGTTTCCCCTTTTATTCCCCAGCCACCAGAGCAGTCCTGTGTGTAGTCCCTGGCTAGCAGGGATGATTTTTAGATTAATTCTTAGGTCCTACCACCACTCAGCAACATCCAAGCTGTCTGTGCTTTTAGGATTGCTGCCAGACCTCAGCTCCATATGTCTCCTTTTTTGATGTTTTCTTGCAAATTCATCTGCTAGTTGGAGTTTAGTCTACTTCCATATCTTTTCCTTCAAGGCTCAGGAATCCAGGATTATCTTCTGCATCTGTGTTAATTGGTTTCTTTTTTATATGTTGAAGAGGGTCTGTGCAGTCTTTCTGCCTATTCTGCCATCTTACTGAACTCCCTCAATTTCTTATACCTTTTGTTAAAATTTTATTTGGTAAAAAGTTGAAACCAAAATAGTAAATCAAGAAGATAATAATACATAACAATAATAATACATTTTCATACCTAATATGTGTTAGTTATAATTTTTATATATTATTTTATTACTTCCCACAAAAGCTCTTCTTTGATAGATGTGAGAAAGATTTTAAGATAATGAGAGAACATAGTTAAGAGTTTCAGATTTCTACAGAAATAGGATGATCATATGTATATACACACACACACACACACACATACATATATAATTGAAATACATATTTATATCAAAACCAAAACCAAACTCACTACCATTGAGTCAGATCTGACTCATAGTGACCCCTCCTTGGGTTTGCAAGGCAGTGTAACTACAGAAATTGATTGCCCAACCTTCCTTCTGAGGAGTGGTTAGTGGATTTGAACCTCCAGACTTCTGGTAAGCAGTCTAATTAATATCTTAGACACTATGCCATCAGAGCTTCCACATATTTATATAGATTATAAATGTTTATTTATATAAATTAAAAATTTCCCTTTAGGCATTCCCTGAACATTTAGCTCTTCTGGCTTTTAGTACCTGATCATGTGTAATTATATTCACCGGCCTCGAGTGATTATTTTTTAATACTAATGATGAAGATAATTTTTACATGTGTTGGAAATAAAAATATCTCTTGCTAAGTTTTAAGTTCTATAAAGAGACATTAAAAAGTTTTTAGAGTAATGCATAAATACAAGTAAATGGAAATTTTTGCATACTATTGTTGAATATGATGTGTTTCAACTTCTTCAGAGAATAATGTAATAATGGTTTTAATTTAGTAAAACTCAAATAGTTTGACTAAACTGGAAAAAAAAAAAAAAAAAAAACTAACTACTGTCAAGTCGATTCGACTCATAACAACCCCTTCTTGGGTTTCCAAGATGGTATATCTAAGGAAGTAGATTGTCCAATCTTCCTTCCTAGGAGTGGCTGGTGAGCTTGAACCACCAGCCTTCTGGTTAGCAGTCAAATGCTTTAGGCACTATGTCACCAGAGCTTGCAGTATGACCAAGCAATCCTAATAATATTTACTAAAACATTGTATGTTGTTGTTGTTATGTGCTGTTGAGTCAGACCCAACTCATAGTGACCCCTTCTTGGATTTCTGAGGTAGTATCACTATGGAAGAAGATTGCCCCATCTTCCTTCTGAGGAGAGGCTGGTGGGTTTGAACCACCAGCCTTCTGGTTAGCAGTCAAGTGCCATAGGCACTATGCTACCAGAGCTCCCAAAATATTGTATATAGTGACAAAATAACTAGAAGTTATTTAGATATGTATCAAGGAAGAAAATAGAACAAATTTTTGTATAATGTATAACTCTAAAAATCTCACTGCCATGGAGTTGAATCTGACTCCTAGTGACCTCTCTTTGGGTTTCCAAGACACTATCCTACAGAAGTAGATTGCTCAGTCTTCCTTCTGATGACATGTGACATTTACTATGAGCTAGACTCTATTTTAATTTGTGTAATTATAACAACTGGCATGGAGATGCTAGGATTATCTCTATTTTACAGATGAGGCAACTGAGCCACACAGGCTAAGTAATTTGCTAAAGTTTATACAGTCAATATATAGCAGAAATAGGACTAAACCAAAAGACTTTGAATCTAGTTGACATTTGCAACTTGCGCCCCTAATGATCTTGGACACAATGGCTCAAATATTTCCCAGAAGGAATTATTTCAGTTCATGTAACTCTAAATACAAATTGAGAAAACTAAGCAAACTGAATGAAACTTATTCTTCAAATCCACCCAATTTACATTAATAGAAACTTCAACACCTTATTCCGAAGCATCCAAACTTAAGTATGTTGCATGCCTTCAAATTTTCCCTAAGAACAATTATTTACGTACTTAGGTGAATGTCATTTATCTATTTAAGGAATTGGGGGTAGGGTGATAGTTAAAGTTATATGTCAACTTGGCTGGAAATGATTTTGAGAAACTGGGGAGTTGGCTGTAGTAGTCCCCATGATGAAACTGGTAATTAACTCCATGCTGGAATCTACTGTGAGCAGCTGGGTAGCTGCCTTAGGGATGTAGTCTGCTCCCAGTATATAAGGAGAAGCTTTAAAAATTGTCTGTAGCTTTTGGCATGCTTGAATTCTGCATGTAGCTGACTCATTGCAGAGCAGGCTGTGATGTTGTCTGCCGATTTGGGACCTCTTAATGAACTTGAATCAATGACCTGCCGTGTGGTTTGCTAATATCAGGACTGTGCCCTTTTACTCGTCAACCTTGGGTTTGTCGGCCTTAGCAGTCAGCAGCTGCCTGAGTGAAGAAAGCTTCCAGCTTCAGGGGGCCAGGAGCAAGAAGCAGAGCTGATGCCCAAGGTTGAGGGGCTTTCACCCAGCCCCTAGAATCTGGCACTTGGAACTCAGACTTCTAGCCTCCAGAACTGTAAGGGAATAAATTCCTGTTTGTTCAATCCATTCTACAGTTTGTATTTCTGTTAGAATGGCACTAGATAACAAAAACAGAAGGCTAGAAATGCTTTGGCCTCCACACAAATAAATAAATAAATAAATAAGGTATATCCCTTATAAACCTTAAGCCTAGACTTTCCAATTATAAAAATGCAAAATCTAAATTCCATTGGTCATGAGTTATAGGACGAAAACAAGCACTAATTTTTTTCAGTATATTGTTATGGCTTTTTTTTTTTTTTTTAAATGTAGCATAATTATGAATCAGTTTGTTACTTTTGGCTTTAATCTGTGAATAGAGAATTGGTGATTAGTTAAAACATTATTGCTATTGATTTTTTTTTGCTTGTTTTATCCTTTTTTAATTATATAATGCAGTCTTATTATTATATATAGGACAAAGACTTATAAAGCTTTACTCCACTGAGGCTTTCTTATCTTGTCTGGTTTTGAAACTTTATTTAAAAAATCTGCATGAACATTTTTAAAGAAGTGCTTTCTTTGAATTTAAGGTTCAGTTATTAAATAAAATTATTTTTAAACATGTTGAATTGTGAGACTGAGGTGATGCTTGAAAAGTGTCTTTTGGATTTAACAACATAGATGTAAAGATTTGCTTTGGAATGATAAGGAAGGAGTGGTGTAAAAAATGAAAATAAAATAAAATTGGAAATGAGAAGTATAGATAACACTCTCAACAAGTTTAGTTCTCAAGTATCCAGTTTACTGAAGAATATCAACTCGTTGGGATACAAGTATGCAATATTTTTATTTTACTTTAGCACTACTTTTTGCTAGTCTTTGTTGAATCTAGAAATCCCACTTGGTTTTAGGTTACTTGATTGCTTCCTTAGATTATCTATAGATATCCTTCTATTTTCAATTACTAACTGTGCGTCTTTATCTTACTTTAGTCATGGTCATATTCATTTCCAAACCTTCAGGCACAAACTTGATTCAGTTTTATTCCCTGTCTAGTCCCTAGCCACACTTCATCTGTGGACTCCCTACTTTGCAGAGAGATAGTATGAAGACAGGATATCTCTGAGGTACCTTCTTCTAGTTCTACAGTTGTTAGATGAAAATGGAGATGGGTGAATGGAAGTGGCAGATGTATATTTTCTTGACTGCCAAACTGCTGGCAGGGATATATTACTTGTTTCAAGATGGTTCATGCTCCTCTCTGGTATTTAATACTTGGGGACTCTGCTTTCGTGGTAGCCTTCACTTAGGTTGTGTTAACATTGTTTTAGAGAGTTGTTCAGCTTTACCTATCTCCACAGTCCTACTGAGAATTCCTTTAGAGAACAAACATGACTCTCTTGAGGCTGCCAGATATGTGGTCTCAATACCTTCTTGGGTTGGGTATTCCATCATTTGGTCTAGTAGTCATCTGAGTAAATCTATTACTGCAGCCCATCAAGCTGGAAGCATTTTTGAAGTCTTCATCTACAGTGGTAAAGGCTTTGAGAAAATAGATATGACTTCCCAGACACAGTAAACCCTGGGGTCTCTCTTCTGGCACTGATTATACCACAAGGCCTTCTGTATTCAGATACCTTTACCAAAATTGATTTCATTTTTGTTCAAACATTCATCCAAAGTTCAGGGATAATGAGGGAAACCTTCCCACATCTTTCCTAAATTCAGGAAACATTTGAAAAAGAAACTGCAGTATACTCTGAGGCTCAGACAGCACATTCACTAGATCTCTGTGAGTATACTATGCTTCAGAGGTGGACGACATTTGAGCACGTGCATCAGAAATTTCTGTAACTGCATAAATACAGAGTAAGGTATGTCTTCTGTTCTAGAAAGTACACACAAAACTTACAAGTGATTCAGAACTCCCTTCAATTGGCTTCAAGGAAGAGTGAGCCTGTGTCCCCTGTCCCAAGGAAAAGGGCTTCAATGGCTTCTTTCCACTGGGGAGGAAGAGGTAGACTAACACTTAGTACAAATACTTAAGTTCAGTTAATCTTTTGGGGAAGTTACAGGCCCAACTACTAGTGCAAGCTGGAAACTTTCTTTAGATAGTGTGGCCCTCAGTGCCACTTGTTTCTCAGTCTTGGACTTTACCTGCATCCAGTGTTGTGTTGATAAACCAGCACAGGGTGAGGTGAGGTGTGTGTCTGACTTTTACCATTTGAAGATTTCTGTTCTCTAAATAGCTGACCATGGCCTGTTTCAAGTTGTCAATGTGATGTCACCAACATAAGGTTGGGAAAAGAGGCATATGATTGGCTTTCAGGAGGCAAAAGATGCTGGCACCAGCATACTATACCAATAGAGATGAGACAACAAGAAATTTGGATGTCCAATAAACAATCCTCCAATGAACAAATAAGAACACTAAACATATACACAATTAGGTCAATATTGTCTTTGGAATGGATTAAGATCTTGATTTAAAGTTTTCAATTGGGAATTTTTTGCATTAAGCTAAAAATATTTTGAAAATGGCTAGCAAGAAATACTGGCTAAACGAGTTTTCTATTTTTGTTCAAGTGCAAAAAAAATCATTTGTGAATTCAGTTGGTAGTGTGATATAATCTCTGGGTATTGTTGTCATTGTTGTTGTTATGTGCCCTCGAGTCAGACCTGACTCATAGTGACCCCTCCTTGGGTTTCCGAGGCTGTATCGCTACGGAAGTAGATTGTCCCATCTTCCTTCCAGGTACTGTTAGCCTAATGAAAACGAGAGAAAGGGAACAGTGTGTGTGTATGCATACTATTTAAGCAGCTTTATTGAGATACAATTCACATGCTATAAATTCACCTATTTAAAGCATGCATATAATGGGTTTTAATTTATTCACAGAACTCTGCATTTTTCAGCAAAATACAATTTAGAACAATTTCAACATTTCCAAAAGAAATCTCATTCCCCTAAGTCACCAGCCCCCAAACCCTCATCCACCCAGGTGTAGGAACTAATAATGCACATTCTGTCTTTATAGATTTGCCTAGTCTGGACATTTTGTATAAATGGAATCATAGAATATATGGCCCTTTGTGACTAGTTTCTTTCACACAGCATAATATTTTCAATGTTCATCCATGTTATATGTTTCAGTATTAAATTTCTTTTATTGCCAAATAATATTCCTTTATATGAGTATACTGTATGAAGTTTAGCTTTTGTCATTTGATGGACATTTGAGTTGTTTCTGTTTTTAGATTATTATGAATAATGCTCTATGAGAATAGTTGTACAAGTTTTTGCAGAGATATATGTTTTCAGTTCTCTTGTGTATATGACTAGGAATGGATTTGTTGAATTATATGATAATTCTAAGTGTAATCATTTCAAGAACTGCTAGAATATTTTCCAAAGGGGCTGAACTACTTGTCATGCTGTGTAAACCCAATGCCACTGAGTCAATTGCAACTCATGGAGACTCTATGTGTTACAGAGTAGAATTGTTCTTTAGGGTTGTTTTTTTGGGAGGGAGCAGCAATCTTAATGAAGGCAGATCGCCAGGACTTTTTATGCAGTACTGCTGAATGAATTTGAGTCTCCAACATTTACATCAGTAGTTGATCAAAAACAGTTTGTACCACCCAGGGATTTATCTTCAGCAATACATGTTATTATGTGTCCTTTCTAATTTAGCCTTTCTAATGAGTGATATATTACTGTAGTTGGATTTGTGTTTCTCTTATGGCTAATATATAAATATTTAGTAAAGTTTTATATAAATATGTAAGTATTTATTGATATTTTGTATGTAAAGAATTGTATTCTGTTTAATGAATCTTTATTTTCTACTTCCTTTTTTTTCCCATGGGAGCTCTGGTCGCATAGTGCCTAAGGCATTTGACTGCTAACCAGAAGTCTGGTGGTTCAAATCCACCAGAGACTCCTCAAAAAGAAGATTGAACAATCTACTTCCTTAGAGATAACCCAAGGATGGGTGGCTATGAGTTGCAGTTGACTCTATGACAATGAGATTTTTTTTTTTTATGTTGTTGTTTTGTTTTTTCCCATTGTGATAGTTGTAGTTGTGTGTCAATTTGGCTGGACCACAATTCTGAGTGGTTTAAGCAGTTGTGATGTAGGTTATTCCCATGATGAGATTGGATGTATATGTTTTGAGCCACCAATCCATTGAAAGGGAGTTTCCCTAGTGGTATAACCTGCTGCCAATATATTTATGGACATCCTGGGAAAAAAAGACACTTTTCTGTGGATTGGGATCCTGTTGTTCTGCCTACAACCGTTTGTGAGCAAACAACCCACCATTTGGCCTGGAGATCTTGGATTCATCATCCATTGGAGTCAACAGCCAGAACACTGCCTGCCAACCTTGAGCTTGTCAGCCCCTGCAGCTGCATGAGTCAGAAAAAGCTTCCAACTTGACGTTTGATCCAAGAACTTGGGAGTTGTCAGCTTCTATAAGTGTGTGAGCCATTTTCCTAAGATAAATCTCTCTCTCTCTCTCTCTCTCTCTCTCTCAATCTCTCCCTCTCTTTCTCTCTCTCTCTCTCTCTCTATATATATATATATGCAAGCTTTACTGGTTTTGGTTCTCTGAAGAACCCAAACTAGCACATTTGTGGTTCTAGAGAGACAAAATTATAAAAATGGGATTCCTAAACTGGTTCTCCCCAATTCTATCTTGGTTCTCCAATTTGATTAATCATAAAGGCACTGGTGACTCTGCCTCCATTAGTAAAGAGGACCCTGCAGGCACCACTGAAAAGTGGACAGCAGCAGCACCGCAGTCCCATTCTGGGACTTCCATGAAGGAGAGTGGTGAAGGGAAATCTCAATGGGCAGAACTTCAAACCATGCATCTGGCATGGTACAAGAAATGGCCAGATGTACAATTGTATACAGATTCATGGACTTTGGCCAATGGTTTGGCTGGATGGTCTGGGACTTGGAAGGAGCATGATTGGAAAATTGGTGACAAGGAGGTATGGGGAAGAAGTATGTGGATAGATCTCTGTGAATGGGACAAAGGAGTAGATATTTGTATTTCATGTGAATGGCCAACAAAAGGTGACCTCGGCAGAGGAGGACTTTAACAATCAGGAGGAAAAGATGACACATTCAATGGGAACCAGTCATCCTTTTACCCCAGTTACTCCTATCATTGCTCAATGACCTCATGAACAAAGTGGCCATGGTGGCAGAGATGGAGGTTATGCATGGGCTCAGCAACATGGACTTCCACCTACCAAGGCTGATTTGGCTACTGCACTGCTGAGTGAGCAATCTGTAAGCAGCAGAGACCAACACTGAGTCCGCAATGTGAAACCATTCCTCCGGGTGATCAGCCAGCAACCTGGTGGCAAGTTGATTACATTGGACTACTTCTATCATGGAAACACAGTGTTTTGTTCTTACTGGAATAGATACTTACTCTGGATATGGATTTGCCTTCCCTGAATGAAATGCTTCTGCCAAAATTGCCATCCATGGACTTATAGAATGCCTTATCCACCATCATGGTATCCCACACAGCATTGCTTCAGATCAGAGGATTTACTTCACAGCAAATGAATTTGGCAATGGGCCTACGCTCATGGAATTCACTGGTCTTACCATGTTTCCCATCATCCTGAAGCAGCTGGCTTGATAGATTGATGGAATGGGCTACTAAAAACACAATCACGGTACAAGCTAGGTGGAAATCCTTGAATAATTAGGGCAATGTTGTCTGGGATGCTGTATATGCTCTAAACCAGCGTCCAATATACAATGCTGTTTCTCTGATAGCCAGGATTCATGGATCCAGTAACTAAGGGGTGGAAAATAGAGTGGTACTACTTTCTATTACCCCTAGTGACCCACTCAAAAAAAATTTGCTTCCTGTCCCTGCTACCCTATGTTCTGTGGATCTGGAGATCTTAGTCCCAAAAGGAGGAACATTCTCACTTGAATAAACAATACTAATTGCATGGAATTGGAAGTTAAGAATGCCATCTGGCCATTTGGGCTTCCTCATGCTTCTAGATGAACAGACAAAGAAGGGTGTTACTGTACTATCTGGTGTGATAGATCTTGATTACTAAGGGAAAATTGGGTTGACATTACATAATGGAGGGAAAGGGGAATATGTCTGGAATACAGGAGATTTTTTAGGATGTCTCCTAGTACTACAATGCCCTGTGATTAAAGTCAATGGAAAATTACAGCAATCCAATTCTAATATGACTACGAATGGCCCAGACCCTCCAGGAAGGAAAGTTTGGGTCACTCCACTAGGCAAAGAACCATGACCAGCTGAGGTGCTTGCTGAGGGCAAGGGAAACATGGAATGGGTGGTGGAAGAAGGTAGTTCTGAATATCAGCTACAATTACATGACTAGTTGATTGTTATATTTCTTCATTGCATACGTGCATGAAAAAATTTTTGTTTCATTTCCTTCAAACCATGAAATGTAAACAGAGCTAATATGTTTCAGTTATACGTGTGTAAGTGTATCATGTTATGCACAAATATGACTTTATAATTGCCCTTATTTAGAGATTATATATGGCTAAGGAGATGTGTACAACTGCCAAATTAACAAGGGGTGGTCTGTGAGAGTTGGAATTGTGTGTCAACTTGGCTGGACCACAATTCTGAGTGATTTAAGCGGTTGTGATATGGGTTATTCCCATGATGAGATTGAATGTATATGTTTTGAGCAGCCAGTCCTTTGAAAGGGAGTTTCCATAGGAGTGTGGCCTGTTTTGAATATATTTATGGACATCCTAGGAAAAAGAGACACTCTTCTGTGGATCAGGATCCTGTGGTGCAGCCTACAACTGTGCATGGGTGAACAATCCACCACTCAGCATGGAGATCTTGGGTTCATCATTTGTTGGAGTCAACAGCCAGTATACTGATTGCCAACCTTGAACTCATCAGTCCCTGAAGCTGTGTGAGTCGGAAAACACCTCCAGATTGACATTCGATCTGAGAATTTGGGACTTGCCAGCTTCCTTAAGTGTGTGAGCCATTTACCTAAGTAACATCTCTCTCTCTCTCTCTGTGTGTGTGTGTGTGTGTGTATATATATATATATATATATATATATATATATATAAGATTTACTGGTTTTGGTTCTCTAGAGAACCCAGCCTAACACACCCATGCTTCACCATTTCTGTCTTTGCTTTACATCTATACCTGCACAGCCTGCTTAATATCAGGTATTCAACTTCACCAATTTATATGTATCATTTCGTATTTATTACCTGATCAAATATCATATTAAAAAATATATCCATATTTGTTTTTATTGTCTATTGCTATGAGTCGGGGCTGACTCGACGGCAAACAACAACAACAACAACAACATATACATACATGACCAGGCAGAAAAGTGGGGAAAAGAGAAGCCAGAAGGCATGAGAGAGCAAAGCAGCAGCCAGGGATCAAGGTAAGAAGAGTGACCCAGGCCCCACCCCCACTGCCAGGAAAGTGAGGTAAAGAGAAGCCAGAGGGGACAACAGCACAGAGCAGCAGCCAGGGATCCAGGTAACGGAGAGACCCAGGCCTACCTCCACAAGCCAGGAAAGCAGGGGAAAGAGAAGTCAGAGGGCATGACAGAGCAGAGCAGCAGCCAGGAATCCAGGTAAGGGGAGGATGGAGAGGTTTTGAATAGCTAAGCAAGACAACCTTGTCTGTCAGACTGTTGTACTATTGTGGCTCGACTGTTACTCTGAGGCTTGAGGCTGTGTCACTGGTGTTTCAAGTGTCAGCAGGGTTGTACATGGTGCACAGTTTTCAAAGCAGCTTACAGACTGAGACAAACTAGGAAGAAGGAAGAGGCCATCCACTTCCCAAAGAATTGGCCTGGGAAGACCCTAAAAATAGCAAAGAAACACTGTATGACACATTACTGCGCAACCTTATGAATAACCTGGAAACATTATCTGACACAGTGCAGGAGAACAAACCCCTTAGGTCAGAAGGCTTTCCAAATATGACTAGGAAAGAGCTGCATCATCACAGTAGGACCAATCTTACTGAAATGGATAAAGTAAGCTTTCAAGACCTTTATTTGCTGATGTGGCATAACTCAAATTGAGGAGAAACAGCTGCAAACATCCATTAATAATAGGAGCATGGAATGTACAAAGTATGAATCTAGGAAAATTGGAATTGTCAAAAATGAAATGGAAAGCATAAAGATTCATATCCTAAGCATTAGTGAGCTGAAATGGACTGATTTTGGCCATTTTGAATCAGATAACCATATGACCTACTATGCTGGGAATGACAATTTAAAGATGCCATTCATCATCACAAAGGATATTTCAAGATCTGTCCTGAAGTACAATGCTGTCAGTAATAAGATAATATCCATACATCTACAAGGAAGACCAGTTAATATGGCTATTATTCAAACTTATGCACCAACCACCAAAGCCAAAGATGAGGAAATTGAAGGTATTTCCAACTTCTGCAGTCTGAAACTGACAGAACATGCAGTCGAGATGTGTTAAGTATCACTGGTGACTAAAATGCAAAAGTTGGAAACAAAGAATCACCGGTAGTTGGAAAATATTCCTTAGTGACAGAAATAATGCTGGAGATCGCATGATAGAATTTTGCAAGACCAATGGTTTATTCATTGCCAATACCTTTTTTCAACAACACAAACAGTGGCTACGCATCTGGACTTCACCAGATGGAGTACACAGGGATCAGATTGACCAAATCTTTGTCAAGAGGTGATGGAAAATCTCAATATCTTCAGCAAAAACAAGGCCAGGAGCTGATTATGGAACAGACCATCAATTGCTCATATGCAAGTTCAACTTATAGTTGAAGACAATTAAAACAAGTCCACAAGAGCCAAAATATGACTTAGAATATATTGCTCCTGAATTTAGAGATGATCTAAAGAATAGAGCAGGAGGAAGGGGTGGAACCCAGGAAGCCAAAGAGAAGAGTGTTCAGCCAGGGGGCAGTTTAAGCATAGG
>NW_006921660.1:8488947-8505266 GCF_000298275.1 Orycteropus afer afer
AGAATGTGGAAATTATTGAACAATATCATTAATATCATATGCAAGTAAAATCTTACTGAAGATAATTCAAAAACAGTTGCAGCCATAGATTGACAGAGAACTTCCAGAGATGCAGGTTAGATTCAGAAGAGGACATGGAACAAGGGATATCATTGCTGATGTCAGATCGATATTGACTCAAAGCAAAGAATACCTGAAAGATGTTTATTTGTGCTTTATTGACTATGCAAAAGCATTGGATTGTGAGGATCATAACAAATTGTGGATAACATTGAGAAGAATGGGAATTCCATAACACTTCACTGTACTCATGAGGAACCTGTTCATAGTCCAGGAGGATATCGTTCAAACAGAACAAGGGGACAATGCATGGTTTAAAATCAAGAAGGGAGTGTGTCACTGTTGTATCTGTTCAACATACATATTCGATCTATATTCTGAGCAAATAATCTGAGAAGCTGGACTATATGAAGAAGAACGTGGCATCAGGATTGGAGGAAGGATCATTAACAACCTGAGATATGATGACGATACAACTTTGCTTGCTGAAAGTGAGGATGACTTGAAGCATTTACTGATGAAGATTGAAGACTACAGTCTCCACTATATATTACATCTCAATATAAAGAAAAACTTTCTCACAACTTGACCTGTAAGCAGTATCACAATGGATGAAGAAAAAATTGAAGTGGTCAAAGACTTCACATTGCTTGGTTCTACAATAGATGCCAATGGAGGCAGTGGTCAGGACATTAGATAACTTAAAGCACTGGACAAGTTGGTACATATAGGACCTTTTTTCGAGTGCTGAGGAGCAGAGATGTCTCCTTGAGGACTGAGGTGTGCCGGACACAAGCCATGATATTTTCAATTGCCTCATATGCATGTGAGAGCTGGGAAATTAATAAAGAAGATTGAAGAAGATTTGATGCTTTTGAGGTGTGGTGCCGGAGAAGAATGCTGTAAGTCCCAGGGACTGCTGAAAGAGCTAACAAGTCTGTCCTGGAAGAAGTGCAGCCAGAATGTTCCTTGGAAGCGAGAATGGCCAGACTTCATCTCACCTGTTTTGGTCATGTTGTCAGAAGGGACCATTCCCTGGAGAAGGATGTCATGCTTGTTAAGGTGGCAGGTCGGGGAAGGAGGGGAAGGCCCTCAATGAGATGGATTGACATAGTGAATGCAGCTATGGTGTCAAGTATAGTGGGGGATCTCGGAGCTGGCACAGGACAGGGCAGTGCTGTGCATTGGGTTGCTATAGGTACTAGATGACTTGACTGCACCTAACAGCAACATATACAAAAATACGTGTTTTTCCATTAAAAAAAAAAAACAAAAAACTCACTGCTGTTGAATAGGATCTGACTCATAGTGACCCCTCCTTTAGTTTGCAAGGAGGTATTACTACAGAAGTAGATTGTCCAACCTTTCTTCTGAGGAATGGTTGGTGGGTTTTAATCACCAGCCTTCTGGTTAGTAGTCAAATACCTTAGGCACTATGCCACCAGAGCTTAATACATATCACATCATTCACTAAATGATTCCAATTATAAATCTCTCCTATTTAACTGATAATTTTATTTCACAGTGTTCCTTGGTTTAATTTACAATAATTTCCTGAGCCATTGCATTACCTATAGATATAAGAAATATGCTCACTTATTTTTTAGTTTGAACAATACTATAATAATCATCTTTATGCATATGTCCTATTGTAACAACTTTATTTCTATGGGTGGTATTCTAAGAAATGGCATTGTTAAATCAAATGAATTATATATTTTTAATTATACTAGATATTGTCTGTTTTCTTTTGAGAATAGGCTACAGCACTACACAGTCCTACCAGTAATATGGGAAAGCATTTTTTTCTCATATGGTAACAGCAATAGATGTTATGGTCCTTATTAGTTTCTGACAGTTTCAGGGGCATATTTTTGAAATTGTCTGGCAACATTAATTATTTATTCTCAATGAATTTGAGCCATTTCTAATATATTTTATTGATTGATCATGAGATTTTTCTCTTTATTAAAATCCTCTGAATATTTTCCATTGATATCTTTGTCAATTTTTTTCATCAATTAGCTATTCAATATTATATACATTTAACTTTTGCTGGCATGTTCTTTGTATTTTTTGCCAATAGCATTGTTCTAATGATGATTTACTTTATGCTTTCTCAAACATTTTAAGTTATATATAGCTAAATGTATAAATATTAATGTCTAAATTATACATGTATATGACATTATGTATATACATGTATATATATATATAGTCTTATATGTTTCAAGATTTTAATTTTTCAATTTAAATTTTCAGTTTTGTGGCATGTGTGTGTATTGTTTTATAAATGCATATATTTATACTGTTATTCATACTTATATATACTGTGTAGATATGTAGATAGATATTTTCTTGATCTGTCTATTCATATAACACTCTAAGAAACAAACCAAACTCACTGCCATCGAGTCAATTCCAACTCATAGCAACCCCCTTTGGGTGTCAGAGGCAGTAATCTTTATGGAAGTAGATTCCCCAGTCTTTCCTTCCATTGAGTGGCTTGTGGGTTTGAACTGCCAACCTTCTGGTTAACACTTAAATGCCTTAGGCATTTCCTATAACAATTAAATTGATGAAGAAGTGTTATAGAATAATTTGATTGTATTGAATTTTATTTAATACGTTTGATAATATAGTATGACTTGAAAATCAGGCAAAGGAATTTTTCCTATGTTGTTCGCTTTTTGGTATATTTTTTAGTCACTTAGGTACTTATTTTTCCATATAAAATTTCAGAATATTTTATCAAATAAAAAAAAAATTCTATTGGGATTTTAATTGAAATTCAATAATATTTCTATATTAAGTTTAGAGAACTGATATTTTTGTTATTTTAAATCTTTCCATCAAAGAGCACTTTACATTTTTTTCCATTTGTTCAGATATTTTTCTAACCTTCAATACATTTTCACACTTCAAAAAATTCCTCTTCCTTTGTATTAAATATATTGTGAGTTACTTTTAAATTACTATACTATCATGACTGAATTATTTTTCTCACATTTGTAAGTTTATATCAAGGATTAAATTATGTATAATACACCTTACCAGGAAAACAAAAAACTCACTGCCATCAAGTTGATTTGACTCATATAGACCCCTCCTTGGGTTTCTGAGGTGGTATCTCTACAGAAGTAGATTGCTCACTCTTACTTCTGAGGAGTGGCTGGTAGGTTTGAACTGCCAGCCTTTTGGTTAGCAGTCAAATGCCTTCGGCACTATGCCACCATGTTGTTGTTGTTATGTGCTGTAGAGTTGGACCCGACTCATAGTGACCTCTCGTTGGGTATCCGAGGCAGTATCAATACGGAAGTAGATTGCCCCGTCTTCCTTCTGAGGAGTGGCTGGTAGTATGCCACCATAGATACACCTAAATGTAGGTACAGATATATGTCCTAGAAACATACTCAGTGCTTTAAGATGAGATACTTACACTATAAACATTTCAAGAATTGAAACCAGCTAAGGCAAATGTGAGAGAAATGTGACAAAATGGCTTACATTAATTAAATCATTACTTCCTACTTTTTCCTCTCTTCAACCAATAAACAAAATTGATTTTATATAAATTTTGTGGACCTCAGATATAATATCACTGTATTTGTTTGGGGGTTATTTGCAGTATCATCATCTAGTATAATGCTCCAACGCAAATTAAAAAGTAATCCATTTTGGCAAAGAAAAGAAAACAATTGATGGACTTGAAATACAAAGAATGCATATTTTGTAATTGTATATGAAGTTTCAAAAATCCCAACCTGATATTAAATTTTGTCAAAGAGAAATTTGGATGGTTTAGTTTCTTAAGTAAACAAACAAACAGCTACTCTTTCATTCATTCAGTCCATCATTAATTATTTATTTATTCACAAAATAACTGTTGAATACCTACCATGTCAGAAAGGAAAATCTTTGCTTTCTTGGACAACTCACTGTAGCTCTGAGTCTTTGGGGAAGACATATGATAAACAGGATAAATAAAATTTAGTCATAAGTGATAAGGAGAAAAATAAAAGAAGGTATAAGAATGGAGTGTAGAGAGAAGGAGGGCAGAGAAATTAAATATGTGACATTATGTCTCAAGAAAGTCTCACTGAGAAATTACCCTTTGAGTGATGATCTGAAGGAAGTAGGAGAGTGACTGATAAATATATCTGAGGGAGGAGATTCTAAGCAGGGTAAATAGCAAGGGTAAAATATGATATTTTGTTTGAATAGGTGTTCACACTATTTATTAGTTTCTTTCTTCTTCTTCTTTTTTTTTTTTTTGTTCTGTAAAGCTTTTTTATCTGTCAACAGCATTACTACAATGATTGTTTCCAGATCCTTTTATACTGGCTTCCTTTGAAAGCCTTCAGTTTCTCCTCAGAGATTACACTAGAGGATTTGCTGACAATTATTTTTTTATTCTAATTGTATTGGAACCAGTACTGAATGAAGCCTGACTCTCAATCTTTATGAAATTGGACTACAAATATTTAAAAGTTGGTATAGTTTTAAGCCTCTAAATTTAGAAATTTGAGTAGTGGTAGAAATAGGGGTAGAGGTTTCATGCCCACAAAGAACAGACTTCATTTTGTTTTGGCAAAATCACTAAACAGGTTCTCTTATTTACCAAATATAAAATTAGTAGCTACATTGTTCTTGGAGGGAAGTGTGAGATCAATATTAACCAGAATTCTGTGACCAAAATTGCTTTTATTAATAGAATTACATATCTAGATATCTAAGAAGATGAGGACTTATTTTCCTTTCTTAAATCTGGATTTAGAATGCACAATGGTTACAATACATTGTTTGTAATAGTAAAAGTGCATACTTTTGTTATAGCTCCAGCACCTTGGGAGTACAGACCAGGGCAACCATACAAATTAACCAGAACATACTAATAGTTTCTTTGACAATGTTGTTGTTGTTGTTATGTGCCGTCGACCGACTCATAGCGACCCCTCCTTGGGTTTCCGAGGCAGTATCACTATGGAAGTAGGATTGCCCAACCTTCCTTGACAATAGAAGACAAAATTGATAAAAGAATTGGATGAACTCTGTGCTGGGCTATCTCTACAACACTGGGCATATTTTAATCCTTCCTAAATGCTAAATTTGTTTCAGTTAAAAAAAATCTTAGAGAAAGATGAGAATGAGCAATCTGTTGGTGTCTAGTAGATTTTGACTCAAGTCGGAACAATACCAGCTGAGAGATCAGACCATTCAGTTCATTCCTTGCCATAGACTTACTGTAACCTGAGAATCAGCTCAAGTAAGCCCATCAAACATTCTTTTGCAGTTACAACCTGGGCTGATTACCCCTCATAAATATGCAGAGTGGTTCATTCAGGACAGGGCAGACACATGATGTCATAGTGAAGAGTTGACTGTGAGAATGAAGGATGTCTTTGGTTCAACCTGATGAAGAAGTAGCACTGTGGGGAGAATGTTCACCCAGAACCCTGTGGGAGCAGAAAACATGAGATGACACCAAGATTATAGAAATATTATTACAATAAATATATATGCTTTTTGTGGTCCTGATTACTATCTTTATCCAAGTGTGTTATATTTTGTTGACTTGTAGTTGCTAAATATATTATGGGCTTAATATTGATCAGCTGTCTAATTTGTTTATTCACAGGGTTTATTATTTTGTATTCATAGGGTCCTTGCTTTTAATAGGAAAGATACTATTTACTATTGTTTACAAAATAGTCACTTTTAAAAAAAATTCCATTTTAAATTAATATTATAGGATTAAATCACAGAATTTGAGGCTCAAAACATCAATTTGGAGTCATATTACAAATTATTTCACTGGCTCTAAAACAGGGTTTCACAAACTATAGCCCAAAGAAGACACTTGGCCTTCCACCTGGTTTTTGTAAATAAATTCTTATTGGGACAAAGCCACACTCACTCCTTTATGTCTTGTCTATGACAACTTTTATATTACAGAAACAAAAGTAAATAGTTACTAAATAGATGTATATGGCCTGCAAAGTCTAAAAATTTACTCTTTGGCTCCTCAGAAAAACAGTTTGCTTGTCGTTGTTCTACAACTTGTAGTTATATTTGCTTCCCTAGATTAAAATCTTACCCTTAGAGTATTTGTTAGCAACAGTTACCTATTGACATATAGATGAAGCTTTTGAAATTATTTTCACTCTTCCTCTATTTTTTTTCAGCCTGAATATTGCTTTTTCTGTTATACCATGCTATTCTTCATATTATCTCTTTTTATGATATTTTTACCCAAACATTTCCCCCCTGCATTTCACATATTCTTTCCAATTTCTCTTGTTAGGTAGGCAAATTTCCTAACATCTATTTCTACTCTGCTATAGGGAGAAAATCTTGTTAATTGATTATCTGTCAGTTATCATAAATCATGAACCAAACACTAAATACTGCTTTGCAGTGCTATCTTTCTACAGAATGCTCTGCATATCACCTTTTCTTCTATAGTCTTACTACAGTTTAAGGAAGATTTAAAACCAATGCTATCCCCACCCTGTCCTCAGTTTCTGAGCCACTAGAAATTTTAATATTTCCTGGCTTTAAGATTCATTCTCAAGTGAAAGAATATTGATACCCCAATTCCACAAACAAAAGAAATGTAGACTGGTCCTGAAATTAATTATTTTAGGTAATTTCCAAACCAATATTTACAATGAGAATTACAGAAATGTGAAGAATAAAAATTTGAAATATAGGTTTATTGTAATCAATTTGCATCTTTAAAATAAATTACTTTCTATTTTTTAGGACTATTCTGGCAGGCATTAAAATTTAAATGACAATAGAGAGACAGTAGGTTTTTTTTTTTTTTTTGGTCATAACTTTCCCTTTAAAGTTTTACTATCTTCTTTCCATTTATATTATTTTTCACTTGAGAAAAATGCATCTCACAAAGCTATGCTTTGCATGTCTGTCTTCTTTGAATATCTTTGAATGGAAGCTCCTTGGAGGGAGGACCTATATCTTTTACATGTTAAACTCCTGACCCAAAATGAGCCCTAAATAAATGTTAAAGCATAGTTAGACCAAGCACTTCAATCACTCTCTGTTTTGAACAAGAGGACTGGGGGTGGTGGTGACAGCTGGAGTCTACTTGAGATGTCAGTACCTTTGGGGGCCTTTGTCAACCTACAGCCTGAGGCTTTTTCTGTTGAAGAGATAATAGAAAATATTAAATGTACTGACAGGTGTCTTAAGGAAGAAAGAAACAGAAATGAAGGAAAGTGCCTATGGGGCAGAATATTTGAAAAATAGTTTATTAAAAAGAGAAGAAAAAAACCACAGTAGAAAACCACTGTTTTCCAAATTTTTATGAACAATAGGCAAAATAATTGTAATAAAGTTTGAAGAGAGAATGCACATTATTTTGAACAAAGAGCAGTACTATTGGGAAAATGATGCTGATAGATAGTAACCTGTTGTCTTTGACATGAACTAGTCAAGCCTGCTGGATATCAGAACAAAAATAATATTTAACTTACAAAAGCATTAATTCTGATAGATACCTGGAACGTGTAAGAAATTTATACATATCTAAAGTAGTGAAAAATATGAAGATACTCTCAATTACAAAAACAAAATTATGAGATATAAAATTATGGTATCTGCCATTTATTTATTAATTACAGGATTAATCTAGCAAAGTTTGGAGGTGGAGGGATAAAGGAATGGAGGAAGCAGTGTTTTGTATAGGAAGAGAAAATTTAATGAATTTTTGGCAGTATATACACTTCTTTCTGATGTTTCCTTCCATTCTTGCTTATGTTTTTTATGACATTACAAATTAAATTTACTAGAATTTCTCATTTTATATATATTAAAAACACACACATGTATGTGTGTTCAATCAAGATGGGAATAAAAAGTTAAAGAATGACAATAATCTTTAGGCTTATAGCTTTTAAATGTAGAACACAATGCATTCATGATATTGAACAGATCTGTGAAAGTCTAAGATGAAGCGTATTTCCTCCTCATACTGCATTATAAGGCAGCTTTATCCACCTTCATTATAATGGATCTTCTTGACTTTACTCTTGTAAAAGAATAATTATTTATTTCATTGTCAACTTACAGTAAGATTTGGAATTGCTAGCTGAGGTTGGTATATATAGCTATATCCAAAAATATAATGATCATTCATATTATTCAAAGCTTAATTTTAAGTAAACAGGAAATCATTTGTATGAAGACAATGCTTGCTTCCTTAGAATTTGCTATTATTACTTAAAATATTTCCTACTGCTTAAGGTCTTGATGATAGAAATGTGAAAGAGGAATATGTCTTGATAATAGGTTAAGTAGAATTTTAAAATTTGCATGCACATTTTTACTTGGAACAAAGTCATGTTTGATCATAACCTGCAAATTTTAATATTCTGAATTTAATTTTGCCACCAAATAAATGTTAGGTAATTGTGATAATGCAGTTTTCACATACGTATTCCCTGTGGAGTAACAACCAATCTGGTATCAACAGGAAAAGGTAATGAGAAGTGTAATTACCTAATATAAATGAGCTCAGTAGTAGCTGTTTTCCATTTGAAAATACCACCTGTTTCTATTAGCATTTCCAGACTTCCCAGTTATCATGCAGTGTCCGGAACTGAGTATATAGATAACGTGTAATTGCAAACTTGGGAACTATACTTGTTTGCAGCAAATTATAATCAGAATAACATAAAGTTAAAATGCACAAAGTTAATCTTAACTAGTGAATGGAAAATGCATTATTTTATTGAGTGTCAGAGTATTATGTTAAATAGGTATTATAAACTTGGTTAAGTTTATAATGTAACTTAAAAGGAAAAATAAAACATGATACTGTGAAGCCATGTGGTTAATAAGTACAATTGAGAGTTTGACAAATTTCCCTTGTCAAATGAAGCTATAATGCATATTCTTCAAGTTCCACACATTTTGTGGAATTTTAATTTTCCCCTTCGCACTAGCAAAAAGCAAAACTTCCATCAATCCTGGTAATATATAAATGGCAGCTTATGTGAATATGCTAGATTTTTCCATTGAAAAATAAGTTGATTTTTCCCAGAGATTAAAGAAAAATAGACTTTATTGTCTATTTGTTTTTAAATATACATATACAAATAACATACATACACATTTATGTATTTATTGTTTTTGTTAATAAGTTGAGCAGCAGTGCCATTCTGTTCCTTCAGAAGCACAGCAAAAATAATTGTTTTGCAATTTGGGGTCAAAGTAAATATCTAGAGTTGTTTAATGCGAGTGTTATGGAAAACAGGAGCTCTTGTGAAGCTGTGGTTAAAGCATTGGGCTGCTAACAAAAAGGTCTGTGGTTCAAATCCACCAGCCGCTCTGTGGGAGAAAGATGAGGCAGTCTGCTTCAGTAAAAAGATTTAAGACCTTGAAAGCCTGAGGGGACAATTCTACTCTGTCTTCTATGGTTGCTATGAGTTGCAATCCACTCAATGGAAGTACATTTGGTCTAGTGCTGCTCTTACAGAAATATCACAAGTGGATGGTTTTAACAAACAGACATTTATTATCTTGCAGTTTAAGAAGCTAGAAGTTCAAGTTCAGAGTGCCAGCTCTAGGGAAACACTTTCTCTCTGTGTCTGTTTTGCAGAGGAGGATCCCAGGGATCCTAGGTCCAAAGAACTTGTTCTGCTCCTGGCTCCTCTTTCTTGGTGATGTTAGGTCCCTTACAAAAATGTTGCAAACTACATTCCAGGAAGCTCTCCTCATATAGGATCAAGGCTGTGATGGGATTAAGGGTGTTATAACCTATCCTTAATCGTAATCCTTTTATACCTGATGGATTTATCACATTGGATCACATCATAGGGTATTATTAAATGTCTGCCACATTGCATCATTATGTAACCTCTAAATCACTGAAAATTATGACCCAGCAAAATCAAAGTTTGGAGGGACACAATTCAATCTACAACAAGTTATAAACATGGAAAAGCCAAACATTGCACTGAATATATAATTTAGTGTGAATCAAATAATTAACATTCATGGAATTCAGTATATACATTTGTAATGCAGGACATTTTCCTGTGGCTGCGCTTTGCTAACATTAAAATTCAGCAAAGTAAATTGAGCACAATAGCAATAGTAAAATTTCACAGTTCAATTAGGTGTCTGTTTATACATTTAGCTGTCTGCCTCTCTGAAGAAACACTTCAGCAAAGACAGTATCACATAGGTTTTATGTTTTAAATGAATCTAATTACAAATGAAAACATGAGTTAACTTCAGTAAATAACTTTAGAATAATAAGCACACTATTATAAAAAGTTCAATGTCAAAATGTAATAAAGTTTGCTCTCTGATAACATATCATTTTGCTGTCATTCCACTCTAGCCCATGCTCAACAGAAATCCCACCTCTACCCATGGTCCACACAGATATATTCATTACTAGGCATTTACTGAATGTTGGAAAAGTTATTATGTGGACTCTTCTCTGTATCTGTGCTTTGAACCATATCTCAATCTTTCTTTACCCTTTGTAAAATCAGTCTTTCTTTTTTGACATTTAAACAAATGTAATGCTCTTCTTTTTGAAAAAATAAGTTAAGGGTATCTTCAACAACAATGAAAGCAACTACTGCAATTCTGCTTTACAAATGCCTCCAAATAATAGTCTACTATTCTCCTCTCATTTCTTTTATAAGTGTTCTCTATACAGGTAATCCCCAAATTACAATGGGACTCCATTCTGAACTCTTTATTGTATGTCAGTTCTGACATTATTTGAACATCTCATTTTGCTAAGTTTCCTTTATTGTTGTCTTTTATTATCAGTATCATTGTTACTCATATAACTGGATATCTGCGAATGAATATCTGAGAATGATGTTATTGTTAGATGTTATCTAGTTGGCTCCAAAGCATAGTGACCCGATGCACAACAGACATAAACACTGTCTGGTCCCAAGCCATTTTAACACTCATTGTTATGCTTGAGCCCATTGTTACAATCATTAAGTCAATCTATCTCATCGAAGGTGTTCCAATCTTTCACTGATCTTCTACTTTTACAAGCATGATGTCATTCTCCAAGAACTAGACCTTCCCGATAACATGTTCAAAGCATGTGAGATAAAATCTCATCATCCTTGCTTTTAAGGAGCATTCTAGCTATGCTTATTCCAAGAAAGAGTTGTTCGTTATTCTGGCAGTCTATACTTCATTCAGTATTCTTCCTCAACACCATAATTCAAACACATCAATTCTTCTTCAGTTTTCCTAATTCATTGTACAATTTCCCCATGTATGTGATCCCATTGAAAATGCCATGGCTTAAGTCAGGTGCATCTTAGACGTCAGGTCTCTCAGCTTGAGAAATGCCAAATGTGTTCTTCCCTTTGGTTTTCTAACTCCAAAGCTTTTAACATTTCTTTATAGTACTTACTTTGACTTTTTGAGCTGCTCTTTGAAATTCGTTCAACAATTTTATTTAACCATTTATTCCATTTGCTTTAACTATTGTATGTTCAAGATCAAATTTTAGAGTCTCTTCTGAAAGCTATTTTGGCATTTTCTTTTTTTCATGTCTCTTTAATGATGTCGTTTCTTCATTTATGATGTCCCTGATGTCATCTTGAGGAGCTCTGGTGGCAGTATTGTTAAAGCATTGTGCTGCTAATGAAAAATGTCTGTGGTTTGAACCCACCAGCTGCTCAGCAGCAGAGTGATGATGCACTCTGCTTTCATAGGATTTATAACATTGGAAATCTTCTGGGGCAGTTGTACTCTATCCTAATGGGTTGCTATGAGTTAGAATGGATCCAATGGTGGTGGGTTTGGTTTGGTTTTGATGTCATGTCACAATGTGTTGAATCTATTCTTGAGATGGTCTCTGAATTTAGGGAAACATAATTATGGTCCGATTTTGGTTCTGGTGGACTTGTTTTATCCCTGGATTCTATGGGTTTCAAATTCATAGAAAATCTCATTTTTTGTCCATGATACAACTAACTAAATATGTATACAATGTACTCATAAATTTTCTCATGAAATATAACTACATTCAAGGTTCCCAGTTAATGTGACAGTGAGTTACATTATCCAAGTCAGGTGCATATTAGGCATGATATAGTTGTATACTCAACTTATTATTTCTCAGTACTAAATCTGTCTCTGAAACATCTGACAGTATACTAGTTTAAGCAATTATTTTCTCTCCCCTGTACAACAGAAATACCCAAGTCTCCTCTAGCTGGATTTAGAGGAGAACCTGGAGTGAGGGGTATCATTGCTAATGTCAGATGGATCTTGGCTGAAAACAAAGAATACCAGAAAGATGTTTACCTGTGTTTTATTGACTATGAAAAGACATTTGATTGTGTGGATCATAACAAATCATGGATAACATTGCCAGGAATGACAATTCAAGAACCCTTAATTATGTTCATGAGGAACCTGTACATAGACCAAGATTTGTTATTTGAACAGAAGAAGGGGACACTGCATGAATTAAATCAGGATAAGTATGTGCCAGGGTTGTATACTTTCACCATATTTATTCAATCTGTATGCTGAGAAAATAATCCTAGAAGATGGACTATAAGAAGAATGTGGCGTCAAGACTGGAAGAAGACTCATTAACAACCTGCAATATGCAGATGGCACTAACCTTACTTGCTGAAAGTGAAGATGACTTGAAGCATTTAATGTTAAAGATCAAAGGACAGCTTTCAGTATAGATTATACTTCAACATAATGAAAAAAGAAAATCTTCACAACTGGATCAATAAACCACATCACAATAAATGGAGAAAATATCATAGGTAACAGGAATTTCATTTTACTGCCCATTGCAAAAAAATGTGATCAAAAAGAATGTGGATATTATTGTTCATAGGTGACATCATTAATATCACATGCAAGCAAAAGTTTGCTGAAGATAATTCAAAATCAGTTGCAGCAGTATATTGACAAGGAACTTCCAGAAATGCAAGCTGGATTCAGAAGAGGATGTGGAATGATGGATATCATTGCTGATGGCAGATGGATCTTGGCTGGAAGCAAAGAATAGAAGAAAGATGTTTACTTGTGTTTTACTGACTATGTCAAAGCATTCAACTATGTGGATCATAACAAATTATGGATAACACTAAGCAGAATGGGAATTCCAGACCACTTATTTTTGCTCATGAGGAACCTGTACATAGACCAGGAGACTGTCATTTGAACAGAATAAGAGGACACTGCATGATTTAAAATCAGGAAGGAAGTGTCTTAGGGTTGTATTCTTTTGCCATACTTATTCAAACTGTATGCTGAGCAAATCATCTGGGAAGCTGTACTATATGAAGAAAAATATAGCATCAGGATTAGAGGATGACTCATTAACAATTTCTGATATGCAGAGGGCATAATATTTCTTGCTGAAAGTGAATATGACTTGAAGCACTTACTGATGAAGAATCAGAGAGTAGTTTTCAGTATGGATTGCACCTCAGCATAAAGAAAATGAAAATCCTCACAACTGGACCAATGAGCAACATCCTGTTAAACAGAGAAAAGATTGGAATTGTTAGAGATTTCATTTTATTTGGATCCACAATCAAAATCCATAGAAACAGCAGTCACAAAATCAGGCATTGTATTGCACTGGGCAAATCTGCTGCAAAAGACCTCTTTGAAGTATTAAGGAGCAAACATTTCACTCTGAAGACTAATTTGCTCCTGAACCAAGCCAAGGTATTTTCCATAGCCTCACATGCATGTGAAAACTGGACAATGAATAAGGAAGACTGAAGGAGACTTGATGCCTTTGAATTGTGATGTTGGCAAAGAGTAGTGAAAATACAATGGACTGGCAGAAGAACTAACAAATCTTTTCTAGAAGAAGTGCAGCCAGAATGCTCCTTAGAAGCGAGAATAGCCAGACTTCATCTCACCTACTTTGATCATGCGTGGGAAAGTTGAGATTCAGTGTCAAAGGGGAAGATCCTCAACGAGATGGAATTGATTGCAATGATGGGCTCAAGCAGAGCAAGGTTTGTGAAGATGGTGCAATGTTTCATTCTGCTGTACACAGGGTTGCTATTATTCAACACTGACTTGAGGGCACCTAACAACAACATACTGAACTCTACTAGAGTTGAACTTCCCATTAAAAAACAAGATGCCTTCCCATATGGTCAGATAGAAACTGTCAAGGCTACAACAGATTGTCTTTATTGACAGAAAAATCCAATGAAAGACATAAGCCATGATGGTTATAATCTAAACAAGTCCAACTCTTGTTTTTTTCTTTTCACTATTAATAGAAATGCACATGGATTTTATTATGCTTCTGCATGATACTATATTTGTGAAGTGAATACTAAATTAAAAACCAGAAAGATGAATTTGTTTTAAGACTGATTATACATTAAAATCAATAATTGTTAATCCAGATTTTATTTTAATAAGTCAATAGTTTGCAACTAAAATGAAACAAACAAAAGACATATGACACAATACACACACTCTATAGCATATAGGCAAACTTTGTGCTTCTCAATGACCTTTCTAAATTAAAGGAAATGATATTCAGAAAATCAATAGGAAAGAAAACTGATAAAGATACTGATGTTGATTACATCAAATCCAAGAGGGACTTTTAAGAAGTCATTAGCTAAGTAGTCAGTGTGTCTGCTTTGTTAGTCAGATTTACCAATCTGATATTTTAACATCGTAGTTAGACATTTGGCTACAAGGACAATTGTTGTAAGTCAGATTGATTTAATACAGAGTAAGAATTTTACAAGGGGATATAGTGCAACGTAACTTTCACTTAACATATCTCCCCAAATAATAAATTAATCTGTAATTTCAATACAGATTAACAACACTATCTATAGAAGTATTCATATTCCTTCAGTAACAAGAATTATATGATATCTCCTAAGTAAAATCCCTTTGTATCTACATAAAATATAATAATATTGCTTAAGGGGGAGGGTGGCTACATTTTGACTTCCTCTAACTACACAAGAGGAAGATAGAATCACCATCAGCAGCCCAAGGCCTTTTCCTATGAGGCCAGACATGCCACCACCCACCAGCCCTCTTACAAACCTTGACATTAACCATCCTGTGGCACCCACCACCTCTCTGCTAGGTTTGATAATTTGCTGCAGTAGCCACACAGAACTCACAGATTATGAGGTTTATTAGGGAAGCAACAGGCTACAACTCAAGTTCAGGAATGCTCTCAGAATACAATTCTTTAATCAGGAGAGTCTCCCCTCTGCTGTGCCCTTAGACACACCTCTGTGGCCCTCGGCCTCTCAGTTTGGCCTCCCTCTGCATCTGTAGGCCAGATAAGCCTGCTACTCTGTCTCATGCCTCTTGGTTCTACAGCCACCACTTCTCAGCCAGGGCGTCTCTCTCAGCCAGCAGTGAAATTCCTCCTTTGCCTCTAGGAGGGCTCATTTTAAGACTGGGAAAGTGGCAAAACTAACCAATCCCAACATCAGAATTCTACACAACTGAGAATTTCCCAGATTAATTTGTCCTGCTCCAACAGAAATACTCCAGGTATAACTTTAACAATCAGGAGTTTAAAAGCAGCTACTCAGTTGCTCATGGCAAATTTCACCACAGAGTTAAATGCCAGTCTCATTATAGGAAATAACAACGACCAGCTGCCGAGCGAAATTGACACATATTTGCATGTTCCCACCTAGTAATCCAGTGTGAGTAACAAAGACTATGGCTAGAAAAATCATACCATGCAACTCATTACACTGCAAATATTTATCCTAAATTCAATATAAAATAATCCAAATTGAATTTGTATCTAGGGAAAAGTAAATAAATTTCTATTTAGAAAAAAAAAAGCCTTTTCTGCCTATGCTTTATTTTTAATTTTATCTAAACAAGAGAATAGCTACTTATAAATGTAAAATTGTATACTCATAATAAATTAGGCAATGATCTTGAGTTCATGTATTTAAAGAATCACTTTAAAGGTTGTATACTCCTCTGGTAGCACTTTTCATGTTTATGGGTCCTGTGAAATAAATGTATTTTAGCTGTTGTGTTCATGTTGCTTCACAAGCTGACATTAAACTACTTAGATATTGATATAACCTAGGAAACATGATTAGGTTCAACTTTCTCTAGCTTATAAAAAAAAAGTTTAAAAGATCATGAAACCAGGCATGCTTTCAAATTCACCCTTAAATGGTGATGAAATAACAACTGAATCACATCTCCAAGTCTATTTTGGACCATAGTGTTTCCCAAGC
>NW_006921660.1:8512681-8519963 GCF_000298275.1 Orycteropus afer afer
CAAGGCTATAAACCTTTGTGGAAGTAGATTGCCTCATCCTCCTCCCTCAGAGTAGCTGGTGGATTTGAACTACTGACATTCTGGTTAGCGGCCAAATGCCTTACCCATTTTGCCACCAGAGCTTGTATATATACTTATACATACCCATACACATAGAGGCTCTGATGACCCTGTTGTTAAGGCATTGGACATCTAACTAAAAGGTAGGTGGTTCAAACCCACCAGATGCCTGATGCTCTACTGGAGGAAGATAAGCCAATCTACTATTGTAAAGATTACAAAATGCAATGGAAATGCAGTGGGAGTCACTATGAGTCACAATCGACTCAACGGCAGTGGACTGGATTTTGGTGGATGTGTGTGTGTGTGTGTGTGTGTGTGCTTGTGCATGTGCACACCCAAACATACATTCTATATCAAAGGAATTAATATGCACAATTCATTCTTATGCAACAGTATGAACTAGTTAATCAGTCTGTATAAAATTATTGATTTCTCATCTGATATTTGAGCTTAAAAGATAGGCAATTAGGAAGGAAATATGTATGTAAGGTTAGGGAAAACAAGAACAACTAGAAGCCATTGCAGGACAGACCAAACTCAATGTCACCTCTTGTTGCTTCTAACCTTGTTACAGGTATGAGTGTCCTGGAAAATTTGGGGAAATTCATCAGGATGGTAAACTCATGGAGATGGCACAGGATTCAGAAAAGCTAAAATGGAGGAGTTTCAGGCCCAGATGCTGCCGGGAAGGTAAATCTGCAAATCAGTAGCAATCTGTGTGAATGACAAAAGACTGCTATATTGTTTCCTTCCCCCAAATTGCCACAAGAATCTCTCTTGTCTCTCACTTTAACCAGAAATATGTGTTGTTGTAATGTGCCGTGGAGTCGGACCCCACTCGTAGTGACTCCTCCTTGGCTTTCCAAGGCGGTATCACTTCTGAAGTAGATTGCCCAACCTTTCTTCCAAAGAGTGTCTGGTGGGTTTGAACCATCAGCCTTCTGGTTAGCAGTCAAGTACCTTAGGCACTATGCTACCAGAAATATATAGGAAAAAGGATTTTGGAAATGCAATGCAGCCTAGTTGAGTTTGTGCATTACAAAGTCTCTATGGTCCACTATTTGTCAGCGTGGCAGCCACATACATCTCCTTAAACCATACTTAATCTATAAAGAAAGAAAATAATAGCCATACTGCTGCTTCTCAATAAATAAATACTCCGCACACAACTAAAAAAAAATGTTAATATTTCTTGAGAAAAGGATATAAAGTCCCTATTTTGTCTTTGAGTGATCTTTCTTCTCTTAGCTGAATTACACTCTCCCTTCAATATTCTGTAACTTAAAAACTGAGATATGATATCAAATATTATTAAATATTTTATTTTAGATAAGAAAATGAGGGAGTGGAGGAAAGAATCAAAAACATTTAGTTAAGTTATGCAAATATATTCATTTTAAAATAGGGAAGAAATATTGGCAATTATTATAGTCCTTGTTTCTGCAACTGGTGACAGATTTTTTCCACTAAAACAAGGTGCCTTGGACTCATAGCAACTCATTGCTCCACAGGGATTTCAGTGGCTGATTTTTTCAGAAGAAGATCACCAGATCTTTCTTCTGAAGTATCTGTGGGCACACTGAATTCTCCAACCTTTCAGTTAGCAGCCAAAATTGTTATCATTTTTTTCCATTCAGGAATTACTCTTCTTCCACAGCTCATTGCTTATTCCTTTGCTCTCAAGAAGCTCTCAGCTGGTCATGGTTCATTTCCTGGTGGATTAGCCAAATCTTCATTTCTGAACTGTTTTGACTTTTAGGAAGAACACCTGAATTTGTTTTTTACAGCTGTCCGTTGACTTTCATTACAGGGGCATGAAAGTCTTGAGGCATCCTAGAGGATACTCAGCATTCCAGACATGTCATTTTTTACTGCTATTGTATAGAAACAATCTAATATCCCTTGGTAATCAGTAACCCTTTTCTTTTCCTGTTGATTTACTAACATAAAGAGCCCAAAGTGTCTAGAAAATAGATTCAATTTCCAATTGAATAATATAATTTTATTTCCCCTGATGGATGCATTCTTCCTTCTGGAACTATGGACTCTAGTCAGAAGACCTAAGTCAGTAATAGAGAGGGAATTATTTTTTTTTTTTTCCCTAGTGGATAATTAATAGTAATAGTGAGTTATGCTCATTTCCACACTTTGCCTCATAGATCTGTTAGCTCTTGGTATGGGAGAAATAGCACCATATATTGAATGATTATTTGGAGCATATACTGCAACCTGGAAGACGTAACAGACACACAAGGCATTGCCACCTATATGAGGTCGTAAATGAGTCTTAAAAGGCTCATATCTATGTTGTATCAATGCACTCTTTCAAGTTGCTTCAGGATTATGAAGAACAACATTAGATCAGTTAATTTCATTATCTTGCATCCTTCCCATACTTAAAATTTGTGAAGTGTTCCTTGTTCACAAGCAATGCTGTGTGTAATACTGTAGCGGTGGATAAAGCACTATATATCAAAGATGATAGTTTGGATGAAGAATTTTGGAGAGGTAAATGCCATATCCAGAGTAAGTGTGCATTTTAGTAAGAAAAAAGCACAGCTTTATCCATAATAGAAGTTGTCCAATGTAATCAAACTACTATTCGGTAGCTGGCTGATTCCACCATGGAATGCTACCATAAAGGATATATATTTTTATTTGTTTTTACGAAGGCAATGGCATATCTTGGCATTTGAAGAATTCATTGATATTTAGATCTTGGCACTACAGAGTGAAATGAATGGATTGGTGTATCTCTCTCATGATCTTTTTGAAGTCTCTCTCTCTCTCTCTCTCTTTCTCTTTCTCTCTATATAAATTATAGAGCAGACTGTTGTTTAAATACAGATTAGCATCCTGAGCTCTTCTCTTTGCAATTCAAAGTGATTATAAATTGGAAGAGAAAAGAGAGTTAAACTTGTGGAGAGTAGGTAACAAAAGCAAAAAGAAAAGATAGCACACAAACAGGGCATTTAGATGGGGACCAAGCCTTAATTGCAAAGTTGAGATCACTGTAGAGGTGTGTTGATTGTGTCCCTTGTGAGGTAGGAATTTTTTAGGGAAAGAGATGTATGTAAGTAAAGTGGAAATTCCATAATACTCAAATTTCAGCTGTGGCTGCAGTGCATGAATATAATGGTCTTTCTACCTAGGGTTTCTTAATTCCCACAAAATGACTGGCTGGGACTTTGCAAATTAGGTTAGTATAATCTTGTAGGGATTACAACAACTATGCAAATAAGGTGCCTGTGACCAACCAAGGGGATTGGTTAGTTTTACCTCAGCACAGAGATTGAGGTGGAACTCACTACCATATATAAGTAGAATCAAGGAAAAGAGTAACCCTTTTAGACCTAGAGTCTCTGTGCTGAGAACTTCCTAGACCCAGGAGACAGAGAGAAAGTTGTAATACAGGAGATAGCATGAGTTGGTACTAGATGAGTTTGGGGGGGCTAGAACCTGGAAACAAGCAAAAGACAGCTGCTATAGGCTCACTGGTAACATAGTGCCTAAGGCACTTGACTGCTAACCAGAAGGCTGGCGGTTCAAACCCATCAGCCACTCCTTGGAAGGAAGGTTGGGCAATCCTACTTCCTTAGTGATACTGCCTTGGAAACCCAAGGAGGGGTCGCTATGAGTCGGGGCTGATTCGAGGGCAAATAATAACAACAATAGGCTCACTGACCCATGGATTGAGGAAGCTAAGTGACTTCAGTCAGGAGGCTTCCTGGTAGAATGAGGTGCATCCAGGAACTTACTGGCTAAAAACCTATAGCAAGCATCCTAGCAGGGCAGAGGCTGTGAGTGAGGGCCTGAAGGCATGGCCAAGAGCAGGCCTGAGTGTACATGGGTATGACTGAGAAGGATCTGAGAGAGTGGAAGCTGTTCTGATTGACAAACTATATCCTGTCTCCTGTGTTGTTCATAGTACTTACAAGTTGATCTGAACCTGAATTGTCACCTGTTATTTCCCTAATCTTTTTCGTTTGGCATTTCCCTAATAAAACCCATAATCGTGTGTATATTCCACCCAGTTCTGTGTGGACATTGCAACAAATTATGGAGCCTGTTGTTGTTATGTACCACTGAGTTGTCTCTGACTCATTGCCAATTACATACAACAGAACAAAACACTGCCTGCTCCTGTACCAGCCTCATGATCTCCGCTATACCTGAATTCATCATTGCAGCCACTGGGTCAATTCATCTTGTTCAGGACCTTCCCCCTTTTTTGCTGATCCTCCACTTTACCAAGTGTGATATCCTTCTGCAGAGAATGGTCCCTTCTGACAACATGACCGAAGTAGGTGAGATGAAGTCTGGCCATTCCTGCTGCCAAGGAGCATTCCAGCTGCACTTCCTCCAGGAGATATTTCTTAGTTCTTTTAGCAGTCCACAGGACTTTCAGCATTCTTCAACAGCGACAAAGCTCAAAGCATCAACCCTTCTTCGGTCTTCCTTATTTATTGTACAGCTCTCACATGCATATGAGGTGATTGAAAATACAATGGCTTGCATCAGGCACACCTTAGTCTTCAAGAGAACCTCCTTGCTCTTCAGCACTTAAAAGAGGGCTTTTGCAGCAGATTTGCCAAGTGCAATACAGCTGATGTTTTGACTGCTGCTTCCATTGGTGTTGATTGTAGTAATATGAAATCTTTGCCAACTTCAAACATTTCTCCATTTATTGTGATACTGCTTATTGGTCCAGTTGTGAGGATTTTTATTTTATTTTCAATGTGGTGTAATCTATACAGCAGACTGTTGTTGTTAGGTGTCATTGAGTCATCTCCGACTCATAGCGATCCTATGCACAGTAGAACGAAACACTGCCAGGTCCTGAGTCAGCTCTATGATTTTTGCTACACTTGAGCCCATCGCCGCCAACACTATGTCAATTCACCTCTTTGAGGGACTTTCCCACTTTTATCATTGACCCTCCACCTTACCAAGCATGACATCCTTCTCCATGGAATGGTCCCTTCTTACAACATGACCAAAGTAGATGAGACGAAGGCTGGACATTTCCACCTCCAAGGAGCATTCTGGCTGCACTTCCTCCAGGACAGACCTGTTAGTTCTTTTAGCAGTACATGGTACTTTCAGCATTCTTCACCAACACTACAACTCAAAAGCATCAACTCTTCTTTGGTCTTCCCTATTCATTGTTCAGCTCTCACATGCATACGAGGTGATTGAAAATACCATGGCTTGTGTCAGACACACCTTAGTCCTCATGTAGACATCTTTGTTCTTCAGCACTTGAAATAGGTCTTTTGCAGCTGATTTGCCCAGTGCTGTACATTGTCTAATGTCCTGACTGCTGCTTCCATTGGTGTGGGTTTTAGAACCAAGCAATGTGAAGTCTTTGATAATTTCAATCTTTTCTCCATTTATCATAATGTTGCTTACAGGTCCAGTTGTGAGGATTTTTGTTTTCTTTATATTAAGATGTAATAGATACTCCAGATTGTACTCTTCAGTCTTCATCAGTAAGTACTTCAAATCATCCTCACTTTAGCAAAGTTATGTTGTCAGCATATCGCAGGTTGTTAATGATTCTTCCTCAAATCCTGATGCCACATTCTTCTTCATATAGTCCAGCTTCTCAGATTATTTGCTCAGCATACAGATTGAATAAGTATGGGGAAAGGATACAACCCTGATGCACTCACTTCTTGATTTTAAACCATGCAGTGTTCCCTTTTTTTGTTTGAACAACAGCTTCCTGGTCTATGTACAGACTCCTCATGAGTACAATTAAGTGTTCTGGAATTCTCATTCTTCTCAATGTTATCTACAATTTGTTATGAAACACACAGTCAAATGCTTTTGCATAGTCAATAAAACACAAGTAAACATCTTTCTGGTATTCTTTACTTTGAGCCAAGATCCATCTGACATCAGCAATGATATCCCTCCTTCCATGTCCTCTTCTGAAATCAGCCCACACCTCTGGAAGTTCTCTGTCAATATACTGCTGCAAACGTTTTTGAATTATCTTCAGTAAGATTTTACTTGCATGTGATATTAATGATATTATAGTCTTCAGTTTTCATCAGTAAGTACTTTGAGTCATCCTCACTTTGAGGAAACAAAGTTGTGTCATCTGCATATTGCATGTTGTTAATGAGTCTTCTTCCATGTTCTTCTTCATATAATCCAGCTTTTCAGATCATATTCTTAGCATAAACAAACCAAAACCCAAATTCACTGTCGTTGAGTCTGATCTAACTCATAGCGACCTTTCCTTTGGTCTGAGGTGGTATTACTACAGAAATAGATTGCCCAGTCTTCCTTCTGAGGAGTGGCTGGTGGGTTTGAACCTCCAGCCTTCTTTTTAGCAGTCAAATGCCTTAAGCACCAGAGCTCCTTTTGCTCAGCATACAGATTGAATAAATATGGTGAAAGGATACAACACTGACACACTACTTTCCTGATTTAAAATCATGCAATGTCCCCCTGTTCTTTTCGAATGACAGCCTCTTGGTCTATGTACAACTTCCTCATGAGTAACTAATTGTTCTGGGATTCCTATTCTTCTCAATGTTATCCATAATTGGTTATGATCTACACAATCAAATGCTTTTGCATAGTCAATAAAACACAAGTAAACATCTTTCAGATATTCTTTGATTTGAGCTAAGATCCATCTGACATCACCAATGATATACCTCATTCCATATCCTGTTCTGAATCCAGCTTGGATTTTTTTGAAGTTCTCAGTCAATATACTGCTGCAACCATTTTTGAATTACCTCCAGTAAGACTTTATTTATATGTGATATTAATGGTATTGTTGGATAATTTCCACATTCTGTGGGATCACCCTTCTTTGACATGGGTCTCTTGCAGTCAGTTGGCTACACAGTTGTCTCCAAAAACATCAGCATAGTCAAGTGAGTGCCTCCAGTGTGGTATTCATTTGTTGAAATATCTCAATGGTTATTCCATCAATTCCTGGATCCTTGTTTTTCACCAATTCCTTCAGTGCAGCTTTGATTTCTTCCTTCAATACCATTGGTTTTTGATCATATGCCACCTCTTGAAATAGATGAGCATTGGCCAATTCTTTTTTGGCACAGTGACTCTGTGAATTCCTTCCATCTTCTTTTGATGTTTCTTGCATCATTCAATATTTTGCCCATAGAATCTTTCCATATTACAACTCAAGGCTTAATTTTTTTCCTCAGTTCTTTCAGCTTGAGAAATACTGAGC
>NW_006921660.1:8520228-8521674 GCF_000298275.1 Orycteropus afer afer
TTTTTTTTTTTTTTTTTGTATGTGTATTTTATATTGTTGGTAGCAGATAAGTAGAGTGTCATGGGAGAGATGAGATAACTGCTGTCAAAATTGGTCAAAAGGTTGGGGAGTGGTGGCATATTTGATCTTTACCACATAGTAATGAGCCTTGGGTTGATTCTGAAACTCATGCCCCCTCATGGAGTTAGGCAATTTCTGATCCTGCTATAATATACAGCCCAAGCCTGACCTGCTATGGGACTCCCCAAAAGAAAATATTCCCTAGGGAACAACTCTCCTGTCTCATGTTTTGACTAAGGAAAGAAGTGGGTGATCACACACTCTTGATGAACAGAGGTGTGCCCATCCCCTGCCTCCACCTATCTTCTTGACCAGCAGGAATTCCATCCTGGTACATGCCCTGGCAGAGCCTGGCTTCTGTGCCCCACCTCCACCACTTTGTTTTTGTTAATTTTAAAATTATTCTTTCCTCTTCCTCTTTTTTCCTTTTTTTTTTCCCTCTTTCTCATCCCTGCTTCATTTTTTTGTTCTTTCTTTCTTACCTTTTCTCTTTTTATGGTTTTCTTTCTCTTTTCTTTCCTTTCTTTTGGCTCTTCTCATCCCTTCTGAAAATTTCCCATTTTTTCTTTACTATTCTTTTACACTTGCTCTTTTATCTCATTCCTCCTTCCCTAGATATTGTGGCTTTTTTCCCCTTTTTTACTTATTACCTTTGTTTCATAATTTTTTTTAAAAAAATTTCTGTTCATTTATTGCTTGTGTGTGTGTTATTCTTCCTGTTTGTTTATGCAGTTTAAATTTTCTGTTCACTTGTTTTTATTTTTTTGGTGTTTTATTTAATTTTATTTTTAAGTTTTACTGAGTGGAAGGCAGAAACTGTTTCAATACAACCCAAACATACCTGCACCTCTTGTAGCACCACACACTGAGTGAGTGCCAGTGCTTACTTTTACACCAACTGAACAACAATAGATGGTAGCCAATACCAGCTCAACTCACCTTCAACTGCTCCATATGAACAGCTAACAGAGATCTGTGCACATACTCTCATTCTTTTTCACACATTAAACATAAATATAACATCACCACAAGGTCTAATATACAACAGATTATCACAGTCCACACATAAAAGCAAGATAAAGTAGTAGAAACAAGACACCAGCATATAAACCCAGAAAACAACCAAAAGAAGAAGAAGTATTGGAACTCCTTGATAAGGAATTCAAAAGAATCATGTTTGGGGACTGTGATAGTTGGAGCTGTGTGTCAACTTGGCTGGACCCCAGTTCTGTGTGGTTGTTCCCATGATGGGATCAGATGACTGAGTTCTGAGTGGCCAGTCTGCCCAAGGGGAGTTTCCCTAGGGTGTGGCCTGTTCGCAATGATATTGAAGGACAATCTGGAAGAACGGCATTCCTTAAGGAATTGGAACCCTGTTGTGCGAAC
>NW_006921660.1:8523744-8525384 GCF_000298275.1 Orycteropus afer afer
AAAAAAAAAAAAAAAAAAATTAGAAATTTAAGAAAACAATGAAAGAACAAATTGACAAAATAAATAGTTAGAAATGATATAAAAACAACAAATAGAAAATCAGAAGATTAATATTAAGATTTCAGAAATAGATAATTGCATTGAAGGGGAAAAGGAATGTATTTGAGTCAATGGAACAAAGAATTAATGAAATTGAAGATGCATACCTCAATACTACTTTGTCAAGGGATCAGTCAGAGAAAAGACCAAAACAATAGATAGAAAGCCTAAGATTCATGTGGGATACCATAAAGAGGAGTAACTAATTTGTAATTGCAATTCCAGAACCGGACCAACCCTGTGTTATGCTGGGTTCTCTAGAGAAGCAAAACCAGTACAGTTTATATAAATTTATCTTAGGAAAATTACTCAAACTGTCCTAGAGACTGGCAAGTCCCAAGTTCTTGGATCAAGTGTCAAGCTGGAGGCTTTTCCAGAATCACATAGCTTCAGGGGCTGATGAGTTTGAGGTTGAAAGGCAGTATACCAGCTGTTGATTTTGGTGGATGATGAATCCGAGATCACCAGGAAGAATGGTGGATTGTTTGTTCACAGACAGCTGTAATCAGAACAGGATCCAGATCCACAGAAGTTTCTCTAATTATCCCATTATGTCCATATAAATATTGGATGCAGCCTCCATCCCTAGGGAAAGTCCTTTTCAATGATTTGCTGCTCAAAGCATATACATAAGGTCTCATCGTGGGAAAAAGTACATTACAACTTCTTAAGCCACTCAGAATCAAGGTCCAGAAAAGTTGACAAATATCACAGACAGCAAAGGAAAATCTCCAAGACATATCATAATCAAGGTCACCAAAACCAAAGACAAAGAAAGAATCTTAAAAACAGCATGGGAATTAAAAAAAGAAAAAAAATCACCTACCAATAAGACTAAGTTCTGATTTCTTGGCAAAAACCAAGCAGAGAGAAGACAAAAGGATGATATACAAAAAAACCTGAAAGAAAAATATCTCCAACAAAGAAATATATACTCAGCAAAATTTTCCCTAAAATATGACCATGGAATTACGAGATTTCCAGATAAGCAGAAATTAAAGGAATTTTTTAAAACCAGACCAACCTTACAAGAGATGTTAAAGGGAGTCCTTCAGATAGAGCACCAACAGTAAACAATACCAATGATTAACACACATGATGACATAACAGAGAAACGAATCCAGTTATAGAAGTATTCAAAGTAAAATAAGATTACAAGACTGTGAACAGTGATGAAGAAGCATCAGTTGGTAAATAAAAACTACATACCAGACAGAGGAAATAAATAGTGTAGTTATAGAACTAAATGATGAGAAAGTCAAGACATTCCAAGATAGAATAGACTGCAATAGAACAGATAACACAATAGCAATTAAGATGATAACATAATTCATAAAATGAGCTTGACACAGAAAATTATATGAAACAAAGAAATTAATAACATCATTAAAAAACACATAACAAAATTACATCAATGAATTTGTGTTGTTGTTGTTGTTATTTGCCGTCGAGTCGGCCCTGACTCATAGCGACCCCTCCTTGGGTTTCCAAGGCAGTATCACTACAGACGTAGGATTGCCCAACCTTCCTTCTGAGGAGTG
>NW_006921660.1:8525909-8535649 GCF_000298275.1 Orycteropus afer afer
TCTCTGAGTTCTGCTCCTGCCGTCTCTCATGCTAGTCTATTGCTCTGCTCCTGCAGTCTGTCATACCATATGCTGGGGTCTCTCTGCCAGGGTCTTGGGTCAAGGATGCACTCCACTCCTGCTTCCACATTTTAGGTATCTGTCAGAGCAGCACCCCACTCTCGGTACCAAATTCTGTTCTGGTTACCTAGTGCCACTCTGATAGGAATGCACCACAAATGGAATAGCCTTAACAAACAGGAATTTATTCTTACAATTTGGAGGCTTTAAGTCCAAGTCCACAGTGCCATGCTCCAGAGGCTGGGTGAAAACTCCTCAACGTTGGAGTCCAGCTTTGCCTCCAGCTCCTGGCACACTGGAGCTAGAGGCATTTCTTCACTCAGACAGCTTCTGGCTGCTGAGTCAGAGAAGCCCCAAGGTTGACAAGTAAAAAGGCACAGTTTTGATGTTACCTCACAGCAGGCCATTGACTCAAGTCCCTTGTAAGTCCCAGACCATAGCAGGCTGCTGAGCAATGACATGGCTACATGCAGGGTCCAAGCATGCCAAAGGCTAGAGACCATTCTCAAAGCTTCTCACTATATACAGGAAGCAGATCACATACCCAAAGTCAACTCAGCTACTCCCAGTAGATTCCACCACAGAGTTAATTACCAGTCTCATCATGGGGAATACTACATCCAGCTGCCCAGACACTCAACCAGGCCTAGCCAAGTTGACATACAAACATAACCATCACAAACACCTAAACACAATATCTCCAACATTTAGAAAAAGAACAGCAAAAAGAAGGCTACAGTCACCAGAGAAAAGAAATAATAATGATTCAAGCAGAAATAAATGAAACAGAAAATAGAAAGATAATAGAAAAAATTAACAAGACTAGAAGTCCTGTTGGTTCTTTGAAAAGATTAATAAATTGACAAACCACTGACAAATTTAACAAAAGAAAAGAAGAAGAAAATACAAATAGCATGAATAAGAAATGAAATGGGCTACATCACAACAGAACCAACTGAAATAAAAATATCAGGATACTATGAAGAACCATACTCCAACAAAGTTGAAAATCTAGAAGAAATGGACAGATTTCTAGAAACACACTACTTACCTAAACTAACACCGACTGAGGTAGAAAATCTGAGCAGACTCATAACAAAAGAAGAAATTGAACAGGGCATGTGTTAGACCGGGTTTTCTAGAGAAGCAAAACCAGTAAAGCTTATATATAGAGAGAGAAAGAAAGAGCAGTTTATCTTAGGAAAATGGCTTACACACTTCTAGAAGCTGGCAAGTCCCAAGTTCTTGGATCAAACATCAAGCTGGAGGCTTTTCCCAACTCATGTTCCTGCAGGGGCTGACGAGCTCAAGATTGGCAGGCAGTATATTGGCTGTTGACTCCAACAAATGACAAATACAAAATCTCCAGGCTGAATGGTGGATTATTCACTCATGGACAGTTGTAGGCAGCACAACTAAATCCCAATCCACAGAAGAGTGTCTCTTTTCCCAAGATGTCTATGAATATACTGGAAGCAGGCCATACCCCTAGGGAAACTTCCTTTCAATAGATTGGCTGCTCAAAACATATACATCTGGTCCCATCATTGGAACAACACACATCATAATTGCTTAAATCACACAGAGTTGTGGTCCAGCCAAGTTGACACACAGCTCCAACTACCACAGGACATAAAAAATTTACCAACAACAAAAAAGTCCTACTCTATATTGTTTCACTGGAGAATTCTACCAATCATTCAGAGAAGAGTGACACCAATTATACTCAAACTATTCCAGAACATAGAAAAGGATGGAATCCTCTCAAATACATTTTATGAAGCAAGCATAACCCTGATACAAAAACCAGGCAAAGACACCACCAGAAAGGAAAAATACAAAACAATATCCCTCATGAATATAGATGCAAAATCTTCAATTAAATTGTAGCCAATAGACTCCAACAACATATAAAAAAATAATAATAATAATACACATGACCAAGTTGGATTCATACCAGGTGTGCAAGGATGTTTCAACATTAAAAATAATAATAATCCATCACATAAGTAAAAAAAAAAAAAAAAAAAAGGAAAAAAAACACACTTTCAATTAGACAAATGAACAAAGGCACTTTGTAAAATCAAACATCCATTCCTGATGAAAATCCTCAGAAAAATAGGAATAGAAGGGAAATTCCTCAATATGATAAAGGACATACATGCAAAACCAAGCCAACATTATTCTCAATGGAGAGATTGAAGCATTCTCCTTGTGAATGGGAATGAGACAAGGATACCCTCTATATCCACTTCTATTCAACAATGCACTGAAAGTCCTATCCAGGGCAATAAAGCAAGAAAAGAAATTCAAAGGCATCCAAATTGATAAGGAAGAAGTAAAACTATCCCTATTTGCAGAAGATATGATGCAAAAGACAGCAAGAAAATTACTGGAACTTATTTAGCATAGCATAGGTTTAGCATAGTGGCAGGGTACAAGACCAACATTCAAAAAGCAGTTGGATTCCTCAACATCAGAAAAGAGTTCTCTGAAAGGGAAATAAGGAAACTAATACCATTTACAATAGCTACCAAAAAGGAAAGATTGGGAAGAAATTTTACCAGGAACACAAGAGACCTATAAAAAGAAAACTACAAAACACTTCTTAATGAAACTATAAGAGATCTACTTAAGTGGAAGAACACATTATGCTCATGGATAGGAAGCTTAAACATTATGAAAATGCCAATGCTACCAAAAGCAATCTATACATTCAATACAATCCTGATCCAGATTCCATCAGCATTCTTCAAAGCCATGGAAAAACCAATCACTAATTTTATATTATAAAATAAGTTCATGATAGCCAAAATATGACCTTGAATATACTCTTGCTGAATTCAGAGATCATCTAAAGAATATATATTTGATGCTTTGAACACCAATGACTGAAAACCAGAAGAATTATGGGATGAAGAAAGCAAGAAGAAATGAGAAAGGATATCATTACTGATGTCAGATAAGATCTTGGCAGAAAGCAAAGAATACCAGAAAGATGATCACTTGTCTTTTATTGACTATGCAAAAGCATTTGACTCTGTGGATTATAAAAAAATATGGATAACTTTGCATAGAATGGGAATTCTAGAACACTTAATTGTGCTCACAGAGCAAGAGTCTGAATGGTTTAAACCAATAAGGGTATGCATCAGATTTGTATCATTTCACCATACTTACTTAATCGGAATGCTGAGCAACTAATCAGAAAAGCTGGACCATATGAAGAAGAATACAGCATCAAGACTGGAGAAAGACTCAATAACAACCTGTGATATGCAGGCAACACAACCCTACTTGTTGAAAGTCAAGATGACTTGAAATACTTATGATGAAGTATGGATTAAATCTAAATACAAAGAAAACAAAAATCCTCACAAGTGGACCAATAAGAATCACGATAAATAGAGAAAATAATGAAGTTGTCAAGATTTCATATCAGTTGGATCCACAATCAACACCCACAGAAGCAGCAGTCAAGATATTCGACATCATATTCCACTGGACGAATCTTCTGTGACAAACCTCTTTAGGGTGTTGAAAAGCAACAATGTCACATTGAAGGCCATCGGTTGCTCATATGATCTTTATTATATCCCACCTGAATTTAGAGACCATCTAAAGAATAGATTTGGGACAATGAACACCAACGACCAATGACCAGATGAGTTGTGGATGCCATCAAGAATTTCATACGTGAAGAAAGTGAAAGGTCATTAAAAGGACAGGAAAGGAAGAAAACACCAAAATGGATGTCAGAGGAGACTCTAAAGTACTCAATAAATATCTGTCATTCATTCAATAAATTAAAAAAAGGAATAAAATGTACTATGTAAGACTCCAGGAACTGACGTAATACCCAGAGATGTTTCAAGAAACTTATACTGCATGGGAAACACTTACTTGTCCATGCCAAGAAATTTGGCAGACAACCACCTGGCCAGCTGACTGGAAGTGATCCATACTTGTACCCTTTCCAAAGAAAGGTAGTCCAACAGAAAGTGGGAATTATCATGCAATATCAATTGTTGTTGTTATGTGCCATCGAGTTAGACTTGACTCATAGCGACCCCTCCTTGGGTTTCTGAGGCAGTATCACTACGGAAGTAGATTGCCCCATCTTCCTTCCGAGAAGTGGCTGGTGGGTTTGAACCGCCAGCCTTCTGGTTAGCAGTCACGTGCCTTAGGCACTATGCTACAAGAGCTCCTAACAATATCAATATGACATGAAAATAAAATTTTTCTGAAAATTATTCAAAAACATTGAAGCAGTGTATTGACAGGGAGCTGCCAGAAATCCAAGCTAGATTCAGAAGAGGATGTGGAACAAGGGATATCATTGCTGATGTCAGATGGATCTTGACTGAAAGAAAAGAATACCAGAAAGAAGTTTACCTGTTTTATTATGCAAAAACATTTGATTTTGTAGATCATAACAAATTATGGATAACAGTGAGAAGAACAAGAATTTAAAAAAACTTAATTGTGCTCATCAGGAATTTGTACATAAAGCAGGAGGCTGTCATTCAAACAGAACAAAGGGATATTGCATGGTTTAATATCAGTAAAGGTGTGCATCAGTGTTGTATCTTTTCACCATAATTATCCAATATGCATGCTGAGCAAATAATCCAAGAATATGGTTATATGAAGAAGAGCTTGGCATCAGGATTGGAAGAAGACTCATGAACAACCTGCGATATGCATAGGATACAACCTTGCTTATTGAAGTCAAGATGACTTGAAGCATTTACTGGTGGAGATTAAGGACTACAGTATGCAGTATGGATTATATATCAACATAAAGAAAAGGAAAATCCTCAGCCAATAAACATCATCATAATAAATGGAGAAATGATTAAAGTTGTCAAAAATTTCATTTTACTGGATCCACAATAAACACCAATGGAAGCAAGCAGTCAAGAAATTAGATGTCACATTCACTGGGAAAACCTGCTGCAAACAATCTCTTTAAAGTGCTGAAGACATTGAGGATGAGAAAGACATAGAGAGGTACATGGGCAGTACAGACAACAAATATGAACCCTTTTGCATATACAGTACTGAGTTGTCAGTGAAAGCAAACATGGGTATATGGACAGATAGATAGGAGGACAGGCTAAACAATTAGATATGCCTAAATGGGGAGTGTATCCAAGATCATATATAGGGTTGGCAGACAATGGTCCTACAAGTTTATGTGAATGATCAGAATTCCCAGGTGTATAGTAGAGCTGACAAGGGGCAAGGTTATGGTCATTGCTTGGTCACAGCCAGCTACCCAGAGTGACCGAGTAGTTGATCCTGCGGGCTTGGGACCATAGTCGCAGGGGACATCAAGCTCAATTGGCATAACATACTATACAAAACATTGTTCCACCTCCTACTTTGGCGAATAGCGACTGGGATCTTAAAAGCTAGCAAGCTGCCATCTAGATGCAACAATGGGTCTCTCCTTGTCAAGAAGAAGAAAATCAAAATTAATGGAGACTATAAGTCCAAGTTCAAAGTGCCAGGCTCTAGGGGCTGGGGGAAAGCCCTTCAACTTTGGGTTGCAGCTCTGCCTCCTGCTCCTGGCCCACTGAAGCTGAAGGTTTTTCTTCACTCAGCTTCTGGCTGCTAATGCTGACAAACCCAAGGGTGGCAAGGAAAAAGGCACAGTCCTGATGTAACCAAACCACATGACAGGCCATTAATTCAAGTCCTTTGTAAATCCCAAAGAAAAAGAACCTCAATGCAGCACTGACACTGTGGCTGTAACAATGAGCTCAAGCATAACAAAGATTGTGAGTATTGTGCAGAACCTGGCAGGGTTTCATTCTGTTTCATATAGGATTGCTATGAGTCTGAACTGACTTAGTGGCACCTAAAAACAAGTGTGTAATATGTTCAATGTTTGAAGGTTGAATATGACATCCCTCATGGAAGCTCTGGTGGTGTAGTGCCTAAGGCATCTGACTGCTAACCAGAAGGCTGGCAGTTCAAACCCACCAGCCAATCCCAGGAAGGAAGGTTGGACAATCTACTTCTTTAGTGATATCACCTCCGAAACCCATAGAGGGGTCACTATAAGTCAGACCTGACTCGACAGCAGTGAGTTTACACTTATTCATAATAAATAATTAATCAGATGCAGTATTATTTTTTACAAAAGTTCTTCATTTAAAGTTAACAGTTTTATGAGTTCTGATCATCCCATATAGGCTCCACACCCAAACAAGGGAAATAGTGGAAGAGCCAGGGATAAGATGGAGCCACAGGAATCCAGATAAGGGGAGGTAGACAGGCCCCACACCCAGAAGCAGGAAGTGGGTGAAGGCTAGGGATGACAGAGCCACGAGATCTAGGTAAGGGCAGTGTGGAGAGGTTTTGAACACCTAAGGGAGACAAACTTGTCTATCAGTTTGTCATAGAGTGGTGGCTTGTGTGTAGCTGTGAAGCCTGAGGTTGTGGCACTAGTGTCTCTAATGCTAGCAGGGTTGCACATGGTGCACAGGTTTCAACACAGCTTACAGACTGAGACAGACTAGGAAGAAGGAAGAGGCCATCTACTTCTCAAAGAATTGGACATGGAAGACCTTATGGATAGCAGAGAAACACTGTCTGATACATTACTGGGCAACTTTATGAATAGCCCTAAAACACTGTTTGATACAGTACAGGAAGAGCAGCCCCTTAGGTTGGAAGGTACCCAAAATACAAGTGAGAAAGAGCTGCATCATCAGAGTAGAACCAACCTTAATGATATGGATAAAGTAAATTTTGGTGACCTCCATTTGCTGACGTGGCATGACTTAATCTGAGGAGAAAGAGCTTCAAATGAACATTAATAATCAGAACATGGAATGTATGAAGTATAAATCTAGGAAATTGGAAGTTGTCAAAAATGAAATGGAATACATAAAGATTGATATCCTAGGCATTAGTGAGCCAAAATGGACCAGTTTTGGCCATTTTGAATCAGGTGACCACATGATCTACTGTGCCAGGAATGACAGTTTGAATAGTAATGATATGACATTCATCATTACAAAGGATGTTTCAAGATCTGTCCTGAAGTGCAATGCTGTCCGTGCTAGGATAATATCCATACACCTACAAGGAAGGCAAGTTAATACTAAAATTATTCAAATTTAAGCACCAACCACCAAAGCCAAAGATGAAGAATTTGAAGATTTGTATCAACTTCTGCAGTCTGAAATTCACTGAACATGCAATCAGGATGCATTAATTATCACTGGTGATAAAGACAAAAGTTGGAAACAAAGAAGAATTACTGGTATTTGGGAAATTTGGCCTTGGTGACAGAAAAAATACTGGAGACCACATGATAGAATTTTGAAAGGCCAATGAGTTGTCCTTTGAAAATACGTTTTTCAACAGCACAAATGGTGGCTATACACATGTACATCACCAGATGGAGCACACAGGAATCAGGTTGACAACATCTATGGTAAGAGGTGATTTTTGTTGTTGTTAGGTGCCATTGAGTTGTCTCCAACTCATAGTGACCCTATGCACAGCAGAATGAAACACTGTCCCATCCTGCTCCAGCTTCGCAATCCTTGCTATGAGCCATCACTGCAGCCACTGTGTCAATCCATCTCATTGAGGGCCTTTCCCTCTTGTGTCAGCCCTCCACCTTACCTAGCATCACATCCTTCTCCAGGGAATGGACCCTACTGATAACATGACCAAAGTAGGTGAGACAAAGTCTGGCCATTCTCACTTCCAAGGAGCATTCTGGCTGCACTTCATCCAGGACAGATTTGTTAGTTCTTTCAGCAGTCCATATTACTTTCATCATTCTTCACCAGCACCACAACTCAAAAGCATCAACTCTTCTTCGGTCTTCCTTATTCATTGTCCAGCTCTCACATATATATGAGGCGATTGAAAATATTATGGCTTGTGTCAGGCATACCTTAGTTCTCAAGGAGACAGCTTTGCTCTTCAGCACTTGAAAGAGGTCCTTTAAAGCTTACTGCTCAGTGCTATACGTCCTGACAGCTGTTCTGACAGCTGCTTCCATGGAATCTGATAGAATCAAGCAACGTGAAATCTTTGGTATCTTCAATATTTTCTCCATTTATTGTGATGCTGTTTATAGGTCCAGCTGTGAGGATGTTTGTTTTCTTTATATAGAGATGTAAACTCAATATCTTTAGCCAAAACAAGGCCAGGAGCTAATTGTGGAATAGACCATCAACTGGTCATATGCAAGTTCAACTTGAAGTTAAATACAATTAAAACAAGTCCACTAGAGCCAAAATATGACCTTGAATATAACCCTCCTGAATTTAGAGACCATTTATTGAATAGATTTGATGTATTGAACACCAGTGACCGAAAACCGGAAGAATTATGGGCTGATGTCAATAATAACATTCATGAAGAAAGCAAGAGATCATTACAGAGATGAGACAATAAGAAAAGACCAAAAGGAATGTCAGAAGAGACTCTAAAAATTTGAGTAGAGAGTAGCTAAAGCAAATGGAAGAAATGACAAGATAAAAGAAGTGAGCAGAAAATTTCAAAGAGCAGCTCGAGCAGACAAAACCAGTTATTATAATTAAATGTGCAAAGACCTGGAGTTAGAAAATGAAAAGAGAAGAACACACTTGGAATTTCTCAAGATGAACAACTGAAGAAAAACAATTAAGCCTCATTTTGCAATATTGAAGGATTCTATGGGCAAACTATTGAATGATGCAAGAGGTATTAAAAGAAGATGGAAGGAATTCACAGTCTTTGTACCAAAAAGACTTGGTCGATCTTCATCCATTTTTGGAAGTGGCATATGATCAAGAACCAATGGTATTAAAGGAAGATGTTGATGATGCACTGAAGTAATTGGTGAAAAATAAGGCACCAGAAATTGACAGAATACTCATTGAGATATTTCAAAAAACAGATGCCCCTCTGGAGGCACTCACTCAGTTATGCCAAGAGATTTTGAAGCCAGCTACCTGGCTAACTGACTGGAAGAGATCCATATTTGTACCCATTCCAAAGAAAGGTGATCCCACAGAATGTGTGTGATAATTGGAGCTGTGTGTTAACTTGGCTGGAGCACAATTCTGTGTGGTTTAAGCAATTGTGTTGTTCCAATGGTGGGATCAGATGTATATGTTTTAAGAGGCCAATCTGTTGAAAGGGAGTTTCTGTAGGGGTGTGGCCTGCTTCCAGTATATTTATGGACATCTGGGAAAACAGACACTCCTCTGTGGATTGGGATTCTGTTTACAACTGTTCATGAGAGAATAATCAACCATTTGGCCTGAAGATCTTGGATTTGCCATTTGTTGGAGTCAACAGCCAGTATACTCCCTGCCAACCTCGAGCTCCTTAGCCGCTGCAGCTGTGTGAGTCAGGAAAAGACTCCAGCTTGACATTTGAGCCAACAACTTGGTACTTGCAGCTTCTATAAATGTGTGAACCGTTTTCCTAAGATAAATTTATCTTTCTCTATATACATATGCTTTACTGGTTTTGTTTCTCTAGAGAACCCAGTCTAACACAGTGTGGAAATTATTGAACGATATCATTAACAGCTCTGGTAGCATAGTGGCTAGGTCACTTGCCTGCTAACCAGACGGCTGGCAGTTCAAACCCACCAGCCACTCCTCGGAAGGAAGGTTGGGCAATCCTACTTCCGTAGTGATACTGCCTCGGAAACC
>NW_006921660.1:8536969-8541923 GCF_000298275.1 Orycteropus afer afer
AGGAAGTGCAGCCGGAATGCTCCTTGGAAGGGAGAATGGTCAGACTTCTTCTCACCTACTTTTGGTCATATTATCAGAAGGAACCATTCCCTGGAGAAGGATGTCATGCTTGGTAAGGTGGATGGTTGATGAAAGAATTGAAAGCCCTCAATGAGATGAATTGATGCAGTGGTGTGGAGATGGGCTCAAGTATAAGAAGTGTTGTGCAGCTGGTGTGGGACCAGGCAGTGTTTCCTTCTGCTGTGCATAGGGTTGCTATGAGTTGGAAACAATTCAATGACACCTAACAACAACAACACTATATAGGTGTGGGAATGCCAGAAAAATATAGGTATTAAATAAACATTGTGTTGCTCTTAAGTACTGTCAAATTGATTGTCATAGTGACCTTATGTGCAACAGAATAAAATCTTGCCCTGTAGTATGCCATCCTCACAATCCTTACTATACTTGAGCCCATTGTTGCAGCCACTGTGTCAATGCATCCTGTCGCGCATCTTCTCCTTTTACTCTGATGCTTTACTTTACCAAGCATGATATCCTTTTCCAGGGATGGGCCCATCTGACAACATGACCAAAGTAGGTGAGACAAAGTCTGGCCATTCTGTCTTCCAAGGAGCATTCCGGCTATATTCTTCCAGGACAGGGTTCATTCTCCTGGCAGTCCATGGTACTTTAAGTATTTTTTGCCAACACCATAATTCAAAAGTATCAACGCTTCTTCATTCTTCCTTATTCATTGACCAGATTTCACATGCCTATAAGGTGATTCATGCCTAAGGCACTTGACTGCTAACCAGCAGGCTGGCAGTTCAAACTCACCAGCCACTCCTCAGAAGGAAGGTTGGGCAATCTACTTCTGTATTGATACCACCTTGGAAAACCAAGGAGGGGTCACTATGAGTTGGGTCTGACTCCGTGGCATATAACAACAACAACAACAACATGGTGCAATTCAAATTAACATGGTTTGGGTAAGGTACACCTTAGTCGTCAAACTGTCTCTTTGCTTCTTAATACTTTAAAGACCTCTTTGACAGCATATGTTTCTAGTGCAATACAACTGATTTCTTGACTGCTGCTTCCATGAGTGTTGTGGATCCAAGTAAAATGAAATCCCTCACAACTTCAATCTTTTCTCCATTTATTGTGATGCTGCTTATTGGTAAGTGCTTCAAGTCATCTTGACTTTCAACAAGCAAGATTGTGTTGTCCGCATATCACAGGTTGTTTATGAGTCTTCCTCTAAGTCTGATGCTGAGGTCTTCTTCACACGGTCCTGCTTTTCTGATTATTTGCTCAGCATTCAAATTGAGTAAGTATGACGAAAAGATGCAACCCTGACACACTCTTTTCCTGATTTTAAGCCAAGAAGTATCCTTTTGTTCTGTTTGAACCACACCCTCTTGGTCTGTGTACAACTTCCTCATGAGCACAACTAAATGTTCTGGAACTAACACTCTATGCAATGTTATCCATAATTTGTTATGTCTAATGTCTTTGCATAGTTAATGAAACACAGATAAATGTGTTTCTGGCATTCTTTGCTTTCAGCCAAGATCCAGCTGACATCAGCAATGATATACCTTAATCCATGTCCACTGATTCTTGATCATATGCTCCCTTCTGAAATAGTTTTTTTTCAATTTTTATTGTGATTTGAGTGAATGTTTACATAGCAAATTCAGTTTCCACACAGCAGTTCACATACACTTTTTCTCATGTTATTGACTACAATTTACCACATTGCAACAGCTCCCCTCCCACTTCCTCCCCATACTTTCCTCTTCCCTGTGGCCTTTCCTCCTGTGTACTCCTGTTCCCTGAACTATCTCCTTGTGCATGATTGATCTCTCCAAGAGTGTATTTTCCTATTGTAAATGTTCATTTTTGACCACTCCCAATTTTTCTAGATCATATTTCATACATTCCACATTCCAATTATTAATGGATGTTTGCAGCTGTTTCTTCCCATTTTGAGTTATGCCCTATCAGCAAATGAAGATCCCAAAAGCTTTACTCCATCCACATCTTCTTTTTCTGCTCATATGTCTATCTTTTGTTTGGCTGGAAGTCACAGGACTATGTTAAATTGTAGACCTAAAGGGCAACTACGGGCCATAGTCTCAGTGGTTCCATCAGGCTCTATCAGATCTCCCTCCTGAAATAATTGAATACCAACAATTTCTTCCATCTTCTTTTGATTCTTCCTACATTGTTCAATATTTTGCCCATAGAATCTTTAAATATTGAAACTTGAGGCTTGAATTTTTTCTTCAGTTCTTTCAGCTTGAGAAGTGCTTTTGGTTTTCTAACTTCCCATGTTTTCACATTGGAATATTTCACTTTGTCTTCATGAGCCATCCTTTGAAATCTTCAGGTCAGATATTTTATCTTATCATTTCTTCCATTTTCTTCAGCTACTCTCCATTCAAAAACAAATTTCAGAGTCTCTTCTCACATGTATTTTAGTCTTTTCTTCTTTCTGTGTCTTTTTAATGACCTTTGCTTTCTTCATGTATGATGTTCTTGATGTCATCCCATAACTCATCTTGTTTTTGGTCACTGGTGTTTAATACCTATTGTTCAGATGGTCTCTAAACACAGGTGGGTTATAATCAAGATCATATTTTGGCTTTTATGAAATTGTTTTAATTTTCTTCAGCTTCAACTTGAACTTGTATATGATTAATTGATGGTTTGATTCATGTTCAGCTCCTGGCTTGTTTTGATTGATGACATTGTGTTTTTCCAATACCTCTTTCCAAAGATGTAGTCAATCTAATTCTTGTGTATTCCATCTCACAAAGTCAATGTGTATAGCCACCATTCATGTTGTTGAAAAAAAGGTGTGTGCAATGAATAAATCATTGGTCTTGCAAAACTCCATTGTGTGATATCCAGTGTCATTTCTATCACCATGCATATATTTTTCAACTACTGATGACTCTTTTTTTCCTACTTTTACAGTCCAGTCAGTGATAATAATCAATAAAACTTAATTATTTCCATGTCTGGTCAATGTCAAACTGCAAAAGTTGGCAAAAAATCTTCAATTTCTTCATCTTTGGGTTAGTGGTTGGTGTATAAATTGGAATACTAGTTGTATTAATGCTCTTCCTTGTAGCCTTGTGGATATTATATAATGACAACATTATACTTCAGGATAGATCTTCAAATATTCCTTTTGATGATGAATGCAATCCTATTCCTATGCAATTTGTCATTGTTGGCATAGAGGAACATATGATTGTCTGATTCAAAATGATCAATACTGGTCTGTTTCAACTCACTAATGCTTAAGAATCTTTATGCATTACATTTAATTTTTGACAACTCCCAATTTTTCTAGATCATACTTCATACATTCCACATTCCTATTATTAATGGGTGTTTCCAGCTGTTTCTTCCCATTTTGAGTTATGCCTTGTCAGAAAATAAAGGTCCCAAAAGCTTTACTCCATCCACACCTTTTTTTCAGCTCATATGCCTGTCTTTTGTTTGGGTGGACACCACAGGAGGGGGTTCAATTCCAGACCTAAAGGGGAACTATAGGCCATAGTCTCAGTGGTTCCATCCGGCTCCATCAGACCAACAAACCTCGTCTTTTAATTTTACTTATTTATTTATTTATTATTTTGAGTTTTGTTCAACATTGTTCTTCCACTCTATCTAACATCTCCTACAGAGATCCCCCTCTAAGGGGTTGACAGTGGTAGCCAGGCACCATCTAGTTCTTCTGGTCTCATAGTCATATGGGCTAAGGATCACATGGTATGCCACTCACTAGACTCATTCTTTCCATGTGTCTTTGGTTTTCTTCATTCCTCTTTGCTCTGGATGAAGAGAGACCCATCATTGCATCTAGATGGCTGCTTCCAAGCTTTCAAGATCCCATCCACTATTCACCAAAGTATGATGTATTATAATATTTTTGTGTAGTATGTTATGCCAGTTGAGATCGATGTCCCCTGTGACTATGGTCCTGAGCCGACAAATCCCACTATTCGCTCTCTCTGGGTAGATGGCTGTAACTAAGAAGTGACTACAACCTTGCCCCTTGTCAGCTCTACTATATACCTGGGAATTCTTACAGAATATACCAATACACTGTAGAAACGTTTTCTGTCAACCCTATATGTGGTCTTGGGCACATTCCCCCCTGCATGGACCTAATAGTTGAGCCTATCCACCCATCTCTCTACCCATACATCAACATTTGCCTTTACTGACAATGCAAAACTGTCATCTTTGCTATCTGAACCTCCCACACACCTCTCTATGTCTTCCTTTTGCTCACTGCTGCTTTGTTGATTATTCCCATTTGGTATATTGCTCTTCTCTTCACCCAAATAAATACTTGTCTCTACCTATCTAACAGTGTTCCTCCCCTCCCCTGCCACCACTGGTCACCAACAAAGAAAATTGCCTTCCATATATAAACCTTTCCTTGACTTTTTACAATAAAGGGCTAATACAATATTTGTCCTTCTGTGACTGAGTTATTTCACTCAGCATAATGTCTTCCAAGTTCATCCAAGTTATACAGTGTTTTGTAGATTCTACTTTATTCTTTAGATTTACGTAATATTCCATTTTGTGTATGTACCATAGTTTGATTATCCAATCTTCAGTTGATGGGCACCTAGGTTGTTTCCATCTTTTTGCTATTGGAAATAGTGCTGCGATGAACATGGGTGTGCATATATCTGTTCTTGTCCTGGCTCTCACTTCTTTAGGACATATATCTAGTAATGGAATTGATGGGTCAAATAGTATTTCTAATTTCAACTTTTTAAGGAATCGCCATACTGCTTTCCGCAGTGGTTGTATCATTTTACAATCTCACCAGCAGCATATGAGAGTCCCAATCTTTCCCCATCCTCATTATTTGTTATTTTCTGTCTTGTTGAACTTTGCTAGTATTGCTGGGGCAAGATGGTACCTCATTATT
>NW_006921660.1:8542388-8543654 GCF_000298275.1 Orycteropus afer afer
TTGAATTGTAGCCTGTGGTGCTTCCCTAATAAATCTCATAATCTGTGAGTTCTGTGTGGCCACTGCAGTGAATTATCGAACCCAGGAGAGAGGTGGTGGTGCTTTGGGAGGAATGGTTGGAGAAAGGGCTGGAGGGAGGAAGCATGTCTGGCCTTGCAGTAATAGGCCTTGTGTTACTGCTGGTAATCCTGTCTTCCTCTTGTGGTATTAGGGGAGGTCAGAACATGTGGCCTCGTTGCCCTTTTTGCAGGTAGCATAGTGTCTAAGGCATTTGACTGCTAACCAGAAGGTTGGAGGTTCAAACGCACCAGCCACTCCTTGGAAGGAAGGTTGGACAATCTATTCCTGTAGTGATACTGCCTCGGCAACCCAAGGAGGGGTCGCTATGAGTCAGGGCCAACTTGACAGCACATAACAACAAACAACAACAATTGCTAATGAGGAGCTCTGGTAGCATAGTGCTTCAGGCATTTGACTGCTAAACACTCCTTGGAAGGAAGGTTGGGCAATATACTTCGATAGTGATACCACCTTGGAAACCCAAGGGGTTGTTATGAGTTGGGTCCAACTCGATGGCACATAACAACAACAGTGGCTAGTGATCATGAATATTTCTTCATGGGTTTGTTGGTCACCTGAATATCCTCTTTGGTGAAGTGTCTATTCATGTCTTCTGCTCATTTTTTAATTGAGTTATTTGTCTTTATGTTGTTGAGGTGTTGGAGTTTTCTGTAAACTTAAAGAGATAAGTTCCTTGTTGAATATGTCATTGCCAAATATTTTTCCCATTCTGTAGGTTCTCTTGACTCTTTTGGAGAAGTCTTTGGAAACATAAAAATTTAAATTTGAGAAGGTCTCATTCATCTAGTTTCTTTCTGCTGTTTGTGCATTTTAGGTTACACTTGATAGTCTATGCCATATATTAGGACCCCTATATTTGCCCCTAGTTTTTCTTTGAGGAACTTTATAGTTTTAGGTTTCACGTTTAAGTCTTTGATCCCTTTGGAGTTAGTTTTTGTGCATGTGGTGAGGTACAGATCATGTTTCATTTTTCTGAAAATGGATATCCAGTTTTGCCAACACCATTTGTTAAACAATCTCTTCCCCCTTGAATGGATATCAGCCCTTTGTGAAAGATCAGCTGACCATAGGTTGATGGATCTATTTCTGGGTTCTCAATTCTATTCCATTAATCTCTGTGTCTGTTATCATACAAATACCAGGAAGCTTTGACTATTGTGGCTCTATGTTGTTGTTGTTGTTGTT
>NW_006921660.1:8544405-8546166 GCF_000298275.1 Orycteropus afer afer
TTACCTTACCAATTTGGATGCCTTTGATTTCCCTTTCTTGCCTGATTGCCCTGGGTAGAACTTCCAATACAATGCTGAATAGAAATGGTGATAGAGGGCATCCTTGTCTGGTTCCTGTTCACAGGGAAATGGTTTCAGTCTCTCTCCATTGAGAATAATGTTGGCTGTTGATTTTGCATAAATGCCCTTTATTATGTTGAGGAATGTCCCTTCTATTCCTATTTTGTGAGAGTTTTGATCAAGAATGGGTGTTGGATTTTATCAAATACCTTTTTCTACATTGATTGATATGATCTTGTCATTCTTTTTCTTTGACTTTTTTGTGTGGCAGATGATGCTGATTATTTTTCTAATGTTGAACAACCCTTGCATACCTTATGTGAACACCACTTAGTCATAATGAATTATTATTATTATTTTTTGATACACTGTTGGAATCTACTGGCTAGGATTTTGTTGAAGATTTTTGCATGTATACTCATGAAGGATACTGGTCTACAGTTTTCCTTTTAGTGATATCCTTGCCTAGTTTTGGTATCAAGGTTATGCTTGCTTCATAAAATGAATTCGGGAGGATTCCATCTTTTTCTATATTTTGGAATAGTTTGAGTAGGATTAGTGTCAGTTCTTCTCTGAATGTTTGGTAGAATTCTCTGGTGAAACCATCTGACCAGGATTTGTTTTTGTTCATAACTGCTTTGTGACATGGTCAATTTCTTCTTTTGTTATGGGATCTGTTCAAATTTTCTACCTCAGTCTGTATTAGTTTTGTAAGTGGTGTTTCTAGAAATCTGCCCATTTCTTCCAGATTTTCAAATGTGTTGGAGTATAGTTCTTCATAGTATCCTGATATTATTATTATCATTATTTTTAGTTGGTTCTGATGTGATGTGGCCCATTTAGTTTCTTATTTGTATTATTTGTATTCTCTCCTTCTTCTCCTTTATTAAATTTGCCAGTGGTTTGTAAATTTTATTAATCTTTCTAGAAAACCAACTTGTAGTATTGTTGATTTTTTTCTGTTGTCTTTCTATTTTCTGTTTCATTTGTTTCTACTTGAACCTTTATTATTTCCTTTCTTCTGGTGACTGTTGTCTTTTCTTGCTGTTCTCTTTCTAATAGTTGGAGATGTTGGTTGAAAGTGTTGATTTGGCTTTTTCTTCTTTTTGGGTGTGTGCATTCATTGCTATAAACTGCCCCCTGAACACTGCCTTTGTTGTGTCCCAAAGATTTTGGTATGTTATGTTTTCATTCTCATTTGATTCAAGGAATTTTTAAATTTCACTTTTTAATTTCTTCTCTTACACAGTCATTCTTAAAGAGGGTGTTTCTCAGTTTCCATGTGTTTGCTCTTTTTCTGTTGATCTTCCTATCACTGGTTTCTACTTCTATAGCATTGTGATCTGAGAAAACACTTTGCAGTATTTCAATGTTTTTAAATTGATTAAGGCTTGCTTTATGTCCTAACATATGGTCTATGATGGAGTATGTTCCATGTGCACTGGGAAAGAATGTTTATTGTGCTTTTGTTGGATGAAGTGCTCTGTACATATCTACAAGTTCAAGTTGTTGGATTGTGTTGTTTAGCTCCTCTGCATCTTTGAGTTTCTTTCCTTTGTTCTATCTTTCATTGAAAGTGGTGTATTAAAGTCTTCCCACTATGACTAGCATAGGCACTGAAACAAGGCGGGCTTGTGCTTACTCACTGATCTGCACTGAACACGTTTCCCTTGTTACCCTACCGAGAGGGACCAGGTCTTC
>NW_006921660.1:8549326-8566914 GCF_000298275.1 Orycteropus afer afer
TTTCATTGGGTCCATAGATATTACAGTTATAGTTTCTTGTCCAATAGATCCTTTAATCATATAATGTTTTTCCTTGTCTCGTATGGTGTTTTTTGTCTTAAAGTCAATTTGATCAGAAATTAATATTGCTATTCCTGCTCCTTTTTGGTTGCCATTTGCTTGATATATCTTTTTCCATCCTTTGATTTTTAGTTTATTTATTTATTTGTCTCTATGTTGTGCCTCTTTTAGACAGCATATTGATGGGTTATGTTTTCTTATCCAGTCTGCAACTCTCCATCTCTTCAGTGGTGCATTTAATCCACTGACATTCACTGTAATTATCAACAAGTATGAATTGATTGCTGTCATTTTCTTGTGTGTTTTCTCATGGTGTCCCTGGTTGCTTTTTTCCATATAATTTTCTGTGCTGAGCTCATTTTGTTTAAAATCATGTTATTATTTCCTTCTTTGCTATTGTTTTAGTATTTGCTAAATATTTGTGATTGTCCTCTTTTTTATTGTGATGTGAAGGTTAGTAATTTTTCTTTGAGGTTACCCTGTGATTTACAATTTTCTCTGTAAGTTTAGAACAGTTCATTCTATCTTATAACTCTCTTGACTTCCTAACTATTTAGAAGTTTTGCACCTATGCTATTTTTCCCCTCTTTTTGGTTTGTAGTTGTCCTCATTTGCCAATTGTTGTCTCTGGCAACAATCTTGTAAACTTATTTTACATTGGATACTTCCATAGTTGTATTGATTTCTGGGTTATGTCATCTTGTATATTAATAGTCAATTATGGTTTGTTCTTATTGATTCTCTATTCAAAGGAATCCCTTTAGTATCTCTTGTAAGGTTGGTTTGGTTTTAACAAATTCCCTCAATTTGGGCTTATCTGGAAATCTCCCAATTTCACCATCATATTTGAGGGACAATTTTGTCAGGTATATAATTCTTGCTTGGAATTTTTTTCTCTTTCAGTGTTTCATATATACCATCTCATTGCTTTCTTGCATGCATGATTTCTGCTGAGAAATCAGAGCTTATTCTTATTGGTTGTCCTTTGTAGGCAACATTTTGTTTTTCTCTTGCTGCTTTCAGAATTCTTTCTTTGTCTTTGATTTTGGTGAGTTTGATGATAATATATCTTGGTGAGTTTCTTTTGGGATCTATCCTATTTGGGGTTCCCTGGACTTCCTGAATGGATATATTCTCATTTATCATCATATCAAGGAAATTTGCTTCCAACAAATCTTAGACAATTTCCTCAGTGATTTTCTTTTTCTATTCCTGTTCTGGAATTCCGATTAACCAAAACCAAACCAAACTCACTACCATCGAGTCATATCCAACTCATAGCAACCCCTCCTTGGGTTTATTAGGCAGTATCACTATGATACTAATAGTATCTCACTATTGTAAGAAGGGACCATTCCCTGGAGAAGGATGTCATGCTTGGTAGGGTGGAGGGTCGACGAAAGAGGGGGAGGCCTTCAACGAGATGGATTGATACAGTGACTGCGATGATGAGCTCAAGTATAGCAGGGATTGTGGGGCTGGTGCGGGATTGGGCAGTGTTTCGTTCTGCTATGCATGGGGTCACTATGAGTTGGAAATGACTCGACGGCACTTAACAACAACAACATCAATCACTATGGAAGTAGATTGTCCAACCTTCCTTCTGAGGAGTGGCTGGTGGGTTTGCAATGCCAGCCTTCAGGTTAACAGTCAAATGCCTATTCGTTTTGATGGTATCCCACATAAATATTAAGCTTTCTTCATTTTGTTTTTATCTTTTTTCTTATTGATCCCTTTCCAAAGAAGTATTCAGGTATTTGTCTTCAAACTCATTAATTCTGTCTTTCATTGGTTTGATTCTTCTTTTTTGCCCATTCAATGTGTTATCCATTTCTGAAAATTTAGTACTAATCTTACGGATTTCAATCTGTAGATTTTGTTATCAGTTCTAATATTTCATTTATTTTGTCATTTTGTTCTGGTATTTTCTTCCAAAATTTTCTAGGACCCTGTCTGTGTTTTCCTTAATTTTGTCACAGTTTTCCTTGATCTGTCTCTCAATCCTTTAAAGAGACCTAATATAATTCTTTTGAATCCTTATCAAGGAGTTCCAATGCTGCTTCTTCTTCAGGGATGTGTTCTGAGTCTGTATCCTGCTCCATTGTTTCTACTGCTTTGCCTTGCTTCTTTGTGTGGACAGGGATGATCTGTTGTCTTCAGGACATTATGGTATTTTTGTCTTTATATCTCTGCTATCTGTTTGTGAAGAACAGTTAAGGGTGAGTCAGGCTCTTCTTGGTGGTTGTTTATCATTGGCCAGTTGTTGGAGAAGGAAGTGGTGGTTCTCAGTAAGTAGAGCTGCAGAAGTGGGTGTGATTGTTTTGTATAGGCACAGCTTCTGTCTCCCACTCAGTTTGACAAAAACAATGATTGAAAAACCATCAAAAAGTAAAAGAAGTGGACAAAAAACACACCACAACAACACACAGGAACAATCACCAAAAAAATAAAAGAAAGGAAAAAGGAAACCTTACAATATTTGGGGAGAGGACAATAAAATAAAAGAGGTAGAGTAGGAGAATAATGAGGAAAAGAATAGGAAATATGCAAAAAGAAAGACAAGTAATAGAGTAATCATAAGAAAGAAAAAAAATGGGAACCAGGAACAGTGAAGAGAGAAAAAGGTGAAAACTATAATGTGGGAAGGGAAGAATAAAGAATAATAATGAAAAGTACAAACAAAAATTTAATAATAATAATAATTTTAAAACAGACAAAAACAAACAAACCAAAAAACAAAAAAAAAAAAAAAAGAGGAAAAAAAAAAAATCTGGGCAGGGCAGGGCACAACACCCAGGTTCCATTGGAGCACATAGACTGGCATGGAATTCCTGCCAGCCCAGAAGGTGGGTGGGAGTGAGGGATGGCTATACCTCCATTCACCAAGAGGGTGTGTGGTATAAGAGTAACAAGGGGACTATCATACCTTTCCAGTAGTTCTCATCCAGAATGTCCTTGTGGTTTCCAGCAAGTGAAGCCTAATCTTAGGTCCCTAGAATCTGAAAGAATGCTGTCACTTTAAATATCCAAAATGGTCGAATTGCTGTAATCATTCAAAATGGCTACTCCCTCAGGACAGGGAAATGTTACAACTCAGCTTTACTGATTCCCCTTTTATTCACCAGCCACCAGTGCAGTCCTCCATGCAGCCCCTGGCTAGCAGGGTCGATTTTTAGGTTAATTCTTAGGTCTCACCAGCACTCAGCAATATCCAAGCCATCTGTGTCATCATGATCACTGACAGACCACAGTTCTGTATGTCTCCTTTTTTGGGGTTTTCATTCAGGTTCTACTAGTTGGAGTTTAGTCCACTTTTGTATCCTTCATTTCAAAGCTCAGGGCTCCAGTATTATCTTCTTTATCTGTGTTTATTGGTTCCCCTTTTCTTTGTTGAAGAGGGTCTGTGTAGTTTGTCTGCTTATTCTGCCATCTTTCCGGAACTCCTCCATCCACATCTTTAAGGTCGACTCTACTTTGAGATGACAGCTCTTCCCCAGTCATATTTTGAGTGCTTCCCAACCTGAAGGGCTTATCTTCCAGAACTATGTCAAATAATGTTTCAGAGCACTTCATAAACTTTTCCAGTAATGTATCAGATAGTATTTCATTGTTACCCATAATATTTTTTTCAAAAGTGGATGGCCTAATCCTTCTTCCCAATCTTAGTCTGGAAGCTCTGCTGAAAACATTCCACCATTTTTGACCCTACTTGTATTTGAGATACCAATGGCCTAGCCTCCAGGCTCACAGCAACATGCAGTCCACCACAGTGTGACAAACTGACAGGCGAGTGGAAGATAAAACATTCCAAGCATTCTATAAATTTATAATGTGTTGCTTTCCACTCAATCCCTTCCATTAACGCTAGGAGCCATTACTTTGCTTTCTAATCACTACAGGTTTATTTTTGTTATTTTTTTATTATTATTCTTGGCTCAACTATCAATGTCCTTGAAAGCAACAGTTAAGAGATCAAATAACCTATTGCAGTCTCTGGAGTTGCTGGAGACCTGTCCCACTTGGTAAAGTACAGGGTCAATAAAAAAGAGGAGGACCTTCAAGCAGATGGATTGTCACAGTACCTGCAACAATGGGCTCAAACATAGCAAGGTTTGTGAGGAAGGTGCAGGACAGGACTATGTTTTGTTCTGTTGTATGTTTCAGCTTTATGCTACAAATCAGAACTGACTCATTCACACCTAACATTGCATTGAGCAAATCCACTGGGAAAGACCTTTAAAGTGCTAAAAAGCAAACATATCACTTTGATGACTAAGGTGCGCCTGACCCAAGCCATAGTCTTTTCCATTGCCTCATATGTATGCAAAAGCTGGATAATAAAAATGGAAGACTGAGTAATAATTGACATATTCAAATTGTGGTGTTGGTGAAGAATATCAAATATACTGTAGATTTCTAGAAGAATGAATAAAAAATCTCTCTTAAAGAAATTTCATCCAGAATGCTTTTTTAGAGGTGAGACGGCACATAACAACAACATGGAGAGAATTTGTTTGTTTACTTTGGACATGTTGTCAGGGGAGGTCAATTGTGGAAAGACATGATTGTCTTTATTCAATTTTATTTTATTGTTTCTTTTTTCTTTTAGGGTTTATATATTTTTTTTCTGCTTAAGAAATCTTTGACTAATTTGATCTACTTCTAAGTATAAACCAAGGTAAACTTCATGGTTAAATTCATAACTGATTATGGAGATGATGCAGAATTGGGCAGTTGTGACTGAACAACACTTAAGAAAAACAGTGTATTTGTAGTTGTGTTTGATTGCAGCTTCAGTTTGCATTTCTGTGATAGCTTATGGCATCCTTTATCCTGATAACTCTTATATCTTCTTCAGTGAAATATTTATTTGAATATTTTGTTCAGCTTTTGTTTTGTTTTGTTCTTCCTATTGTTGATGTGTTTGTTATATATTCTGGATTCAAGCCCTTTTTTAGATAAATGTGTTTAAATACTTTCTCCAGTCCATGGCTAGCATTTTTATTTTATTATATGTCCTTCACAGAATATCCATATTTAATAAATTCCTTTGAATCTTTTATCCTTTAAATTTTATAATTTTTATTTTCTGTTTAAGAAATCTTTGTCTAACCAAATATCATAAAGATTTTCTTTAATATTCTCTTTCAGGATTACCTTTAAATTATTTTGCCATCTTTGTAAAAATAAATAGACTACTTCTTAAACCTCTGTTTTTTTCCACTGATGAGTATGTCTGTCTTTTCACTAAAACTACATAATTTTGATTAATGTAACTCTCGTAACTCTTGATTGTGTAAGCTTTAGTGTAAGGCTTTATCTAGACTTCTTTAAAAGGAAATGTTTTTACTATTTCAGTATGTTGATTTTTTAATATAAATTTTAGAATCAGCTTTTCATATTTTAAAATAAACCCTGATAGGTATGTGTTTCGGCTTGCATTGAAACTATAGATTTCAATATTTTCAGATTTGCCATCTTAAAAATAAAAGATGTGGTATAATTTATAAATATGGTAAGAATCTCAATTTATTTAAGTCTTCTTAAATTTATCTCAGCAATTATTTATACTTTTTAGTGAACAGGGCTTGCATACATTTTAAAAATTACTCTTTGTTCTAGTTACCTAGTGCCACTCTGACAAGAATATATCACAAACGTGATTCCTGAACAAACAGGAGTTTATTCTCTTACAGTTTGGAGGTTTTAAGTCCGAGTTCAAAGTGCCAGGCTTAGGGGCTAGGTGAAAGCCCCTCGAACTTGGTCTTCAGCTCCCGACCCACTAAAGCTAGAGGCATCTCTTCACTCAGGCAGCTACTCGTTGTTGATGCTAACAGCCCCAAAGTCGACAAAATGGCACAGTCCCGATGTTATACCAAATCACATGGCAGGCCATTAATTCAAGACCATTCAAAGTCCCAAGGTGGGCAGAGAGCATGGCAGGCTGCTGAACAATGACATGGCTACATGCAGGGTTCAAGTGTGCCATAAGCTAGAGACCGTTCCCCAAAGCTTCTCCTTATGTGCAAGAAGCAGACAGCATTCCTAAGGCAGCTACTAAGCTGCTTACAGTAGATTCCACCATGGAGTTGATTAACAGTCTCATCATGGGGATTGCTACATCCAGCTGCCCAGTCGCTCAACCAGGCCCAGACAAGTTGACAAAGTTAACTACCACACCCCTAAATATTTTATTTGTGATGCTATTGTGAATACAGATTTAACAAATTGTAATTTCCAAATACTCATTGTTACTATATAGAAATAACCTATATCATATGACCTTGTTAAATTACTTATGTGTTCTACTGTCTCCTTTGTTTACTTATTAACTGTTATGGAATCACTTTTGACTCACTGTGACCCCATGTGACAGAGTATAAAATTCTATAGAATTTATTTAGTTGTACTCTTTACTGGAACAAATTGCTAGATCTTTCTCCATCAGAGCCACCAGGTAGATTTGAACCACCAACCTTTCTGTTAGCAAGTGAGCACTTAGACATTGTGCCATCATGTCTTCCTATGACATATACACAAAGTTATTATCTTCAAATAAATAGTTTCATATTTTTTTTCCAATCTATCTGCCTTTTTATTTTTTTTCTTATTACACTCACTTGAGCCTACAGTATATCATTGAAAAGAAATAATGAAGATACCTATCAATGCTATATTCCTTATTTTAGATAGAACACATTTTCTCACCATTAAATGTGATGTAAACTGTGTATGTTTTGTAGAATCCTTTCATTAGGTTGAGGAATATCTTCTACTCACAGTTTGCAGATATAATTTATCATGAGTTGGCACTGAATTTATCAAATACTTTTCTGCATCTGTTGAGCTATTGAAATCTTATTTTTTTAGACAAATAATATGATAAATTACAATGTTTCACTTGAATGTTAAGCAAATTTGACATTCCTGTAATAACCTTACATTTGTTGTGGAATATTTCCTTTTTCTATATTTCTAGATTGAATTTGTTAATATTCTTTTCTTAAAAAATCTTACTATTGTCATTAAATACATTTGTACATCATATATATATATACCTCGTTTGTGGTCAACTGTGTAATACTGGCCTCATGAAATGAATTGGGAAAAATTCTCACTCCTTTATTTTCTTGAGTAGTTTAAGTGAAATTGGTAGTATTCTTTAAATATTTGATCAAATTTACCAGGCAAGCCATCTGTAACTAGAGTGTTTCCTTGTGGAAATATTTATAGTTGAAAATTCAATTTTTTTTTTTTGTTTGTTTGTTTTTAATCCGTTTCTTCAAATTGGAGAGCTCTGGTGTAGTGCCTAAGTCGTTTGACTGCTAACCAGAAGGCTGGGGGTTCAAATACACCAGCCACTCCTCGGAAGGAAGCCTGGTAGTCTACTTCCATAGAGATAACTCCTCGGAAACTTAAGGAGGGGTTGCTATGAGTTGGAGTTGACTTGATGGCAGTGTGTTAGGTTTTTTTTTTTTTGTTCCAAATTTACTTAATTTTTTTTCTTAATTTTTATTTCATTGTTTTAACATCTATGTAGTTTGTAGGCCCTCTGATGGCGTAGTGCCTAAGGAATTTGACTGCTATTTACAAGGCTGGTTGTTCAAACCCACCAGCTACTCCTCGGAAGGAAGGTTGGGCATAGTGATACTGCCTTGGAAACCCAAAGAGGGGTCTTTATGAGTTGGGCTGACTCAACAGCAGTAAGTTTTTTTTTAAATGTATCTTGTAGTTTTATTTATACTTTCATTTTATAAATAGGCAACTTGCACCTATTTCACAATTTTTTCTAGATACCTACTAATTTTATTGATTTTTTTTCAAATAAAAGCAATGTTTACTTTTATGAATTTTCTTTAGTACTTGTCTATTATTCATTCCATTATTTTCTACCTTTATGTTTATTATTTCCTTCCTTCAACTTATTTTTAATAAACTTTTTGTGCATAGTTTTTCTAAGGTGATAACATGTTTTTAGGTGCCCCAGAGTTGGTTTCAACTCATAGTGACCCTATATACCCCATATATATCCTATATACATAGCGACACTATGTAGAGTCCTGCTGAAGCCTGTGCCATCTCACAATCATTGTTTGAGCCCATTGTCACAGACAATTTTTCAATCCATCTCTCTGAGGTTTTCCTTTTATTTGCTGACCCTTTACTTAATCAGACTTAATGTTCTTCTCCAGGGAGTGGTCCCTCTAGGTAACATGTACAAAATAAATGAAATGGAGATTCACCATTTTCACTTATAAGGAGAATTCTAGCTGTATTCCTTCTAAAACAGATTTGTGGTTCTGCCAGTCCATGATATAATCAATATTCTTCACGAACACCACAATTCAAATGCATCAATTCTTTTCCCATCTTCCTTGTTCACTGTCCAGCTTTCACATGCTTATGAAGAATTGAAAATAGCATGGCAGGAGTCAGACAAAAAATAGCCCTCACAGTGACATATGTGCGTTTTCTTTTTTTCTTTTTAGCACTTTAAAGAAGTCTTTTGCAGCAGATAAGCCCAATGCAATGCCATTTGGTTTTGACTGCTGCTTCTGTGGGTATTGATTATGGACTCAAATAAAATGAAGTCTCTGAGAGCTTCAAACTTTCCTTTGTTTATCATGATTGAGCTTATTGATTGAGTTGTGAGGATTTTTGTTTTCTTTGTGTTGAGATACAATCTATATTGAAGGCTTTAGTCTATGATCTTCATCAGAAAGTGCTTCAAGTCCTCTTCACTTTCAGTAAACAAGGTTGTGTCACCTGCATATCACAAGTTGTTAACAAGTCTCCCTCCAATTCTGATGCCACATTCCTCTTCATACAGTCCACCTTCTCAGATTATTTGCTCAACATACAGATTGAATAAGTATGGTAAAAAGATACAATCTTTGAACACACATTTGTTTCTGATTTTAAACATGCAGTAACCATTTTTTTGTTGTTGTTAAAACAATGCCCTTCTGCTTTAAGTGCAGGTGCTGCATGAACACAATTCAGTGTTATAAAACTCTCAATATTGGCAAAGTTATTAATAATTTATTATGATCCACATAGTCAAATACTTTGTGTAGTCAATCTAACACAAGTAAACATCTTTCTTGTATTATCTGCTTTCAGTCAAGATTTGTCAGACATCAACCATGGTATCCTTCCTCCCACATCCTCTTTTGAATCTAGCTTGAATTTCTGGCATTTCTTCTCTCATCATATTGATGCAAATAATGTAAAACTATCTTCAACAATTTTTTCCCTTCCTTCTACTTATTTTGAAATCAGTGTTCTCTCTTTACTGATTAGTTCTCAGGGTGAAAACACAAATCCTTGATTTGAGCCTTTTATCTCATTTATAAAGGATTTTTTTTTTTTTGTTATGCATTTAGCTCCAAGCACCACATGTATTCTTAAAGTATTTGTGTTGATTATGTATGCAAAATCTGGACAATAAAAAAAAGACCGATATAATTGATAAATTCTAATTATGGTGTCAGAGAAGAATATTGAAAATACCATGGCCTGGTAGAAGAATGTGCTACAAAACTGTGTTGTAGGATGTTCACATAGACTGCTCCATAGAAGCAAGGGTGGCAAGACTTTGCCTCACTTATACTGACCATATTGTCAAGAGAGGCTAATCCTGGAGAAGACATCACTCTTGGTCAAGTAGAAGGATGACACAGTACTGAATAGCGATTTGTTATATTGTACATGATGTCTTTATTAGTAGGAACTGACTTGAGAACATCTAGTAAAATTCATTATTATGCAGTAAAAAAAAATTTCTACATTTCATTGTGATTTCTACTTTAATATTATTTAGACATCTGTAGTTATTTTCCAAATATTTGGGGTTTCTTACTCATCCTCAGAAACATATTCATGAGGAATTTTTCACAATAATTTTTGTAGCACTTTTCCAGATGTGCTAATAATATGGCAAAAATAATTTAATTCTCCATGGTGCATTATTCAGCAAGCTATGACGCAAGTGACAGAAACACAGCCTGCACTAGCTTAGGCAAAAGGATAATTATTAATTAAATTAATGGAATATTTGTAAAACAACCAAACTTTCAGAGTGATTCCTGTCTCTGTCTCTCAATTTCATTTTCTTTCTCTCTCACTCACTCACTCTCCAAACTTGATTTTTGTCAACACAATATGAGATCTGAGGCTTTCATTCAAAAATAAGGCTATTAATGTGAACAGGTAATTAATTATATCATCCTGTTCTTTCCACTAATAAGTAATCCTTTATCCTGCTCCAGTTTGAAAAAAGTATCAGTTGTGATTCTCATTTGTTTGGCTTTGGTCAGACTCAGATCATACACGTACTACACAAACCTATAGTCTTAACCAGCAAAAATAGAGTCACGCAGGACAAGCATAGCTAGTGAGAATCTGGTTATCATAGCCCTTTCCCAATGGACATGTGTCATTTTGCACTAATAACTATGGCAAATCTGTCTCTTGCAATGCATGGAAATTATATTAGATTTAAAAATTTTTATTTCATTTGTACATCCCAGAAAAACATTCACTATTATTTATTAATCATTTTAATTAAGCAAAACAATAAAGTTTATTCATTGCTATTTTATAACATTTGTGCAGTATTGTCCTTCAGAAACCAATCTCAATTTATTTTTCTTTATGAAAAGTTGGACTAGATGTTTGGTATTCTCTAAGTTCACGAAGTGTTCCCAATGACCATATGTAAGACATTTTCAAATTTGTTAACGACATTAACGATGAATGGATTAGTGCTAAATTGTTGTTGTTGTTAGGTGCTGTGGAGTTGACTCTTACTCATAGCAGCATTCTATATAAAAGAATGAAACATTGTCTGGTCTCCCATCATCTTCACAATCTTTCTCAGATTTGACCCCATCATTGCATTCATTGTGTCAATCCATCCTGTTGAGGGTCTTCTTCCTTTTTTACTGACCCTCTACTTCACCAAGCATGATATCCTTCTCCAGGGACTGGTTCCTTCTGACAACATGACCAAACTAGGTGAGGTGAAGTCTGACCATTGTCACTTCTAAGGAGCTTTTTGGCTGCACTTTTTCCAGGACAGATTTCTTTGTTCTTTTGGCAGTCCGTAGTATTTTCAGTATTGTTCAGCAACACCACAATTCAAAGACTTCAAGTCTTCTTTGGACTCCATTATTCATTGCTTAACTTTTACATGCATATAGTTGTTGTTGTTGTTATGTGCTGTCGAGTCGGCCCCGACTCATAGCGACCCCTCCTTGGGTTTCCGAGGCAGTATCACTACGGAAGTAGGATTGCCCAACCTTCCTTCTGAGGAGTGGCTGGTGGGTTTGAACTGCCAGCCGTCTGGTTAGCAGGCAAGTGTCTTAGCCACTATGCTACCAGAGCTCCATGCATATAAGGCAATTAAAAATACCTTGACTTCAGTTAAGTGCACCTTAGATTCAGAGTGACATTTTTGCACTTTAACACTTCAAAGTGGTCCCTTGAAGAATATTTGCTCAGTGCAATATGGATGTCTGAATTCTTGACTGCTGCTTCCATGGGTGTTGACTATGGATCCAAGTGAAATGAAATCCCTGACAACTTCAACAGATAAATGGATAAATATATCCATTTATTGTGATGTTGCTTATGTGTCCACTTATGAGGATTTTTGTTTCCTTTAGGTTGAAGTGTAATCCACACAGAAGACTGCAGTCTTTGATCTACATCAGTAAGTGCTTCAAGTCCTCTTCAATTTCAGCAAGCAATGTTGTGCCATCTGCATATTGTAGGTTGTTAATGTGTTTTACTCCAATCCTAATTCTGCATTCTTCTTCACATAGTCAACCTTCTCAGATTATTTGCTCAACATACAGATTGAATAAGTGTGGTGAAAGGATACAACCTGTTGCATACCCTTACTGATTTTTAAATCATGCAGTATCTCCTTGAATAACTGCCTCATGGTCTATGTACAGATTCTTCTTGAACAGAATTAAATGTTCTGGAATTCGTATTCTTTGGAACATTATCCATAATTTGTTATTATTCACACAGTTGAATGTCATTGCATAGTCAATAAAGCACAAGTACACATCTTTCTGATATTTTTTGCTTTTAGTCATGATCCATTGACATCAGCAATGATATCACTCATTCCACATCCTCTTCAGAATCAAGCTTGAATTCCTGGCAATTCCCTGTTAATATATTGCTGCAACTGTTTTTGAATTATTTTTAGCAAAAAATGTACTTGCTTGTGATATTCTTTGTGTTGTTTGATAATTTCCACATTTTGTTTGAATACCTTTCCTTGGAATGAGCACAAATATGGACCTCTTCCAGTTGGTAGGACAGGTAGCTGTCTTCCAAATTTTGTGGCATAAATGAATAAGTGCCACCAGCGCTGCATCCATTTGCTGAAACATATCAATGGGCATTCTGTCAATTCCTGGAACCTGATTTTTCACCAATTCCTTCAGTGCAGCTTTGACTTCTTCCTTCAAATCCATTGGTTCTTGGTCATATGCTAACTCCTGAAATGGCTGAACATTGACAAATTCTTTTTGGTACAGTGACTGTGTATTCCTTCCTTCTTCTTTTAATGTTTCCTGCATTGTTCAATAGTTTACCCATAGAATCCTTCAATATTGCAACTTGAGGGTTGAATTTTTTTCTTCTGTTCTTTCTGCTTGAAAAATGCCTAGTGTGTTCTTTCCTTTTGGTTTCCTAATTCTAGGTCTTTGCACATTTCATTGTAATACTTTATTTTTAATTCTTGAGCCACCGTTTCAAATATTCTGTTCAGCTCCTTTATATCATCATTTCTTTCATTTGCTCTAGCTACTCTCCATTCAAGAACAAGTTTCAGAGTGTCTTCTGACATTCCTTTTGGCCGTTTCTTCCTTTCCTGTCTTTTTTAATGACATTTTGCTTTCTTCATGGATGGGGTTCTTTTGTCATTCCACAGCTAGTCTGGTCTTCAGTCATTGGTGTTCAATGGATAAAATCTATTATTCAGATGGTATCTAAATTCAGTTGTGACATAGTGCTAAATTAGTTAAAAACAAACAAACAAAAGACTCACATCAATGATATTGTATCTAAAGCATACCATTGGCCCTATCATTACCACATTGTATTATTCTTTCTTTATCCTATAAACTTGTGTATTATTAATTAATTTATCTATGTTATGCTTTAAATGCAAATTTACAGAGCAGAATTTGTTTTACATTCATCAATTTGTGGACGTTTGGTCTCATATCCCAATTACCATCCCCAACCCTAACCCACTCTCCTCCTTTCCCTTCCCACTGACCCCTCTATTTCTGTGCCCTTCTTAGTTATGCACTCCTGTCTATCCAACTTTTCCTCCATGTGAATGTTGCCCCTCTGGTGCCACATGGCTGATTGCTACAAGGGATGTATCTCCATAGAGTAGTAGGTGGGTGCATTGCTCTGGGTTGGTTGTTCTGTATGTAAGTCTTATTACCGTTGAGCTGAAAGCAAGCCTTTGGGAGTAAATTGTATCCCAGACCTAACATGTATCACAGGGCCATAGTCTTGGGGGTCCCACCAGACTTTATTCAACTAAGCAATTCTGGTCATTATTTTGTTTTTGGATTTTGTTCCACTGTTTTCTTCCCACTCTATCCAGGATCTCCAGTTTTGATCTCTTCCTGAGTGGTTGGCATTGGTAGCTGGGTACCATCTAGTTCTTCCAGCCTTGAGGTACATCATATCCTAGGGCTGATTGTTTCAAAATGTCCTTGGTTTTCTTCACTCTTTTTCAATTCTGATGATGAGACCATTAGCTGCATCTTAGATCGCTGCTCGAAAGCTTTTAAGACCCCAGTTGCTACTCACCAAAGTAGGTTGTAGAACAAGATTTTTATGTATTATGTTGTGCCAATTGAGTTTGGTGTCCCCCAATACTATGGTCCTTAGTTGGCAGATCTCGTGGATCTCTCTCCCACAGTGTCTGGGTCTCTTTGAGGGATTTCTCCATGTCTGTCTTTTGTTGTTTCTGTAATGATTGTGGTCATTTTGTATCACTGGTATCTGTGCAAGATTATCCTCAGCTGAATTTATCATTGGTCTAGAGTATATTCCTATTCGCCAACCCCCATCTGATCTTCTCACTTGTCTACATATTTATCTGTAGCCTGGTGTTTGGTGTTAGTTGTAATGCAGTATTGTGGATATACTAGTATTAACCTCTGTTATCTATACCTTATGTGCACAATTCAGTGTCCTCACTTTTCCCAATGTTATCATGCTGGTCACAGACTCTTTCCATACCATCCTTCTCCTTACCCAACTCAGCATGCAGCCCCCAATTAGTCTGAAACTTTCCCCTCCTCTTCTCCCCCATCCCCCATAATCTACAAAGTGAGGTACCTTCCCTATGCCAACCCTTCCTTGACTTTTTACTGTAATGGGCTCATACAATATTTGTCCTTCTGTATTGACTTATTTCACTCAGCATAATGTCCTCCAGGTTTTTCCACATTGTGAGATAATTCACGTATTCTTCATTGTTCTTTAATGTAGCATAGTATTCCACTGTGTGAATGTACCATAATTTGGTTATCCATTCATCTGTTGATGGTCACTTAGGTTGTTTCCATCTCTTTGGTATAGTGAATTGTGCTATGATGAACATGGGTGTGTGTATGTCTGTTTGTGTTCTGTCTCTCACCTCTTTAAGATATATTCCTAGTAATGGAATTGCTGGTTCAAGTAGTATTTCTATTTCCAGTTTTTTAAGGAAATGCCATACCATTTGTCACAATGGTTGAACCATTGTACAGTCCTACCAACAGTGTACGAGAGTTCCAATCTCTCCACAACCTCACCAGAATTTGTTATTTTCTATCCTGCTGAACTTTGCTATTATTGCTGGTGTGAAATGATATCTCATCGCTGTTTTGATTTGCATCTCTCTAATGCCTAATTATCATGAACAATTCCTCATGTGTGTGTTGGCTGCCAACATATTGTCTTTAGTGAAGTGTCTCTTCATGTGCCTTGCCATTTTTTAATTGGATTGTTTGTCTTTTTTGACATTGAGGTGTTGAAATTTTCTATAAATTTTGGAGACAAGTCCTTTGTCAGATATGTCATAGGCAAATATTTTCTCTCAATCTGTAGGTTCTTTTTTACCCTTTTGGAGAAGTCTTTCAATGCATGTAAGAATTTAATTTTTAAAAGGTCCCAGTCATCTAGCTTGTCTTCCACTTCCTGTGCATTCTGGGTTATCCTTGATACTTTATTTACGCTGTAAATTAGGGTCCCTAGATTTGCCCTATTTTCTCTTTGATGAACTTTATAGTTTTGGGTTTTAATTTCAGTCTTTGATCCACTTCAGTTTGTTTTTGTGTATGGGGTGAGATATGGGTTTTGTTTCATTTTTCTGTAGGTGAATATCCAATTTTTCTGGCACCATTTGTTTTAAAGAGGCTATCTCTTCCACATTTAATGGGTATTGGTCTTTTGTCAAAGATCAACTCTCCACAGATGGATGAATCTATTTCTGAGTTTTCTATTCTGTTCCATTGGTCTACCTGTCTATCATTGTAGCAATATCATGCTGTTTTGACTACTGTGTGTGGAAAGTAGGCTTTGAGATCCAGGAGTGTGAGACTTCCCAATTTGTTCTTCCTCTTTGGTAGTGTTCTACTTATCCAAAGTCTCTTCCTTTCCATAAGAAGTTAGTAATTTGTCCTTCCACGTCCTTAAAAAATGTTGGTATTTGGATCAGGATTGCATAAAATGTATAGATTTCTTTGGGTAGTATTAATATTTTCACAATTGTTAAAAAGACAAGGAGGCCACATCTTCTGACCTCCTCTAACTACACAAGAGGAAAACAGAATCACTATCAATAGCCCAAGGCCCATTACTGTGAGGCCAGACATGCTACCTCCCTCCAGCCCTTTCAGCAACCCTGACACCAACCTTTCCTCCTGTAGCACTCACCAGCTTTCTGCTGGTTTAGATAATTCACTGCAGTGGCCACACAGAACTCACAGATTATGGGGTTTATTAGGGAAGCACCAGACTACAATTCAAGTTCAGGAAAAATGCTCAGTCTCTCTCAGCCTGTTATCTCTCAGCCAACAGTCTCTCACAGTTTCTCTCCCAGCAGTGCATGTCCTTCGGTGTCTCATTCATCAATGTGTGTCTCTTATGTCTCTTTCCCACCAGCATATGTCTCTTTCAGCAGCACATCCTTCTCAGCAAGCAGTCAGAGAGATTTCTTCTGCCTCTAGGAGGCCTCCTTTTGAGCCTGGCAGAGTGGCCAAACTAACCAATCATAACATCAGAATTCTAAGCACCTGAGAGAAAGCGAACTTCCCAGAACATTACTTTGTGCTGCTCCCAACAGAAATAACCCAGGGGGATAATTTGAACAATCAGAAACTATTCGGTTTCTCACAGCAAATTCCACCATGGACTTTACAAAGACTTATGGCTAGAAAAGCCATACCAGGTAATTTACTGCACTGCAACAATATTCAGTCTTCCTATCCATGAACAAGGCAGGTTTTTCTATTTATGTAGATCTCTTGTAGTTTTTTGTGGTAGTGCTTTATTGTTTCCTTTGTATAGGATTTTTGTGTCTCTGGTAAGATTTATTCCTAGATATTTTATCTTTTTAGTATCTATTGTAAATGGTATAGTTTTTTTTCAGAGGCATCTTTGTTGATGTAGCATATTCCAACTGATTTTTGTATGTTGACCTTGTATCCTGCCACTTTGCTGAACCTCTCTATCAGTTCTAGTAGTTTTTTTTTTTTTTTTTTTTTGAGTCTCTTGGATTTTCTATATATAAGATCATGTCATCTGCAAAGAGAGATAAATTTATTCCCTCTTTGCCAATTTGGATGCCTTTTATTTCTTTCTTGCTTTATTGTCCTGGCTACTACTTCCAACACAACGTTAAATAGAAGTCATGATGGGGGGAATCCTTGTCTCGTTCCCATTCACAAGGGGAATGGATGGAGCTTTTCTCCACTTACAGTAATATTGGCCATTGGCTTTGCATGTATGTCCTTTATTATGTTGAAGAATTTCCCTTCCCTTCCTATTTTGCTGAGAGTTCTTATCAGGAATGGGTGTTAGATTTTATCAAATGCCTTTTCTGCATTGATTGATATAATCATATGGTTCTTTTCTTTTGTTTATAGTGGATTACATTGATTGTTTTTCTGATGTTGAACCATCCATTCACAGCAGGTATGAATCTCACTTGTTCAGGATGTATTATTTTTTTGATATATTGTTGGATTCTATTGGCTAGGATTTTGTTGAAGATTTTTGCATCTATATTTATGAAGGACATTAGGCTGTAGCTTTCCTTTTTAGTGGTGTCTTTCCCTGGTTTTGGTATCAGTTTTATACTTGTTTCATAAAATGAGTTTGGGAGTATTCTGTCTTTTTCTATGTTCTGGAATAGCTAGAGTAGTATATGCCTCAAATCTGCCCTGAATGTTTAGTAAAATTCTCCAGTGAACCCATCAGGGCCAGGACTTATT
>NW_006921660.1:8567200-8573135 GCF_000298275.1 Orycteropus afer afer
TGCATCTTCTCTTTCTTTTCTTTTGTTAGATTTGCCAATGGTTTGTCAATATTGTTAATCTTTTAGAAGAACCAGCTTCTTGTTTTGTTGATTTTTCTCTATTGTTTTTTTGTTTTGTTTATTTCTTCTCTGATCTTTATTATTTCCTTACTTCTGGATACTGTAAGTTTCTTTTGTTACTCTTTTTCTAACTATTGGAGTTGTTGAGTTAGAGTGTTGATATTGTTTCTTCCTCTTTTTTGATGTGTGCTTTTATTGCTGTAAATTGACCTCTGAGCAATGCTTTTGCTGTGTCTCATAGGTTTTGGTAAGATGTATCTTCATTCTCTTTTGTTTCTAGGAATTTTTATATTTCACACTTCATTTCTTCTATTACCAAGTAGTTTTTGAGCAGTATGTTATTCATCTTCCACATGATTGAAGTTTTTCCCTTGATCTTCCTATTAATAATTTCTAATTTTATAGTATTGTGGTCTGAGAAGATGCTTTGTCATATTTCAATGTTTTTGAATTTATGGAGACTTGTTTTATGTCCTAAAATATCCTCTATTCTGGAGAATGTTCCATGTGCACTGCAGAAAAATGTGAATTGTGCTTTTGTTGGGTGGAGTGCTCTGTGTATGTTGTCTATGACGTCAAATTGGTTGATTGTGTTGTTGAGTTCTTTTGTATCTTTGTTGAGTTTTCTCTAGCTGATCTGTCCCTCCTTGAAAGTGGTGTGTTAAAATCTTCTACTACTATTGTAGAGTTGCCTATTTTCCCTTTCAATTCAGTTAATTTTTTGGTTCACTTATTTTGGAGCACTTTCGTTGGGTCCATAGATATTTATCATGGTAATGTCTTCTTGGTCAATTGACTCATTCAAAATAATATAGTGTCCTTCTTTGTCCTTTATGCTCTTTTTCACCTTGAAGTCTTTTTTATCAGAAATTGTCACTCCTGCTCTTTTTTGGTTACCTTTGGCTTGGCATATTTTTTCCCACACCTTAACTTTTAATTTATTTATTTATTTTTTAATCTTTGTGTCTAAGGTGAGTCTCTTGTAGGCAGCATATGGATGGGTCTTCTTTTCTTATCCAGTCTGCCACTCTCTTTCTCTTGATGGGTGCATTTAGTCCATTCATATTGAGTGTAATCATTTATTGGTATGAATTGATTGTTGTCATTCTGTTGTGTTTTTTGCCATGCTGTTGGAGATTTCTTAGTTAGAATACTTTTCTGTACTGAGTTCATTTTTTATCAAGTGTTTCCTTCTTCTTTATTGTTCGTTTTGTGCTTACTAAGCAGATATATTTCCTACTTTCTGGATTTGTTTAAGGGATTGTTGATTTTCTTTGTGGTTACCCTGAAATGAATTCTTGTCTCTGTAATTTTGGAACAGTCTGTTCTATAAAGACATTGTCTTGCTTTCTTCTCCATTTGGAAGTTTTGTACCTAGAAGTTTTATTCTTTCTATTTGCTTTGTTGCTGGTGTCATATGCAGATAGATTCCCTTGCTTCTTTGTGTACAATGTGTTATGAGCTTATTTTGAGCATCTATTTCTGATATGGTTTTAGTGTTGATGTCACTTGTTCTGATTTTAATTTGTTGTTCTCTGTTGTGGGTTCTTTATTTGAAGGGCTTCCTTAAGCATTTCTTATAGGGCTGGGCCAGTTTTCCACAAATCCCTTAATTTCTGTTTGTCCGAGAATGTCTTGATTTTGCCCTCATATTTGATAGACAATTCCACTGGATATAGAATTCTTGGTTGGAAGTTCTTCTCCTTCAGTGTTTTATATATGCCATCCCATTACCTTCTTGCCTGCATGGTTTCTGCCAAGTAATCAGAATTGATTCTAATTTTTTGTTGATTATAGGTTACATTTCTTTTTTCCTGGGCTGCTTGTAAGATTGTTTCTTTGTCTTTGGTTTTGGAGAGTTTGATTATGATATGGTTTGGTGACTTTCTCTTGGGATCTATCTTATATGGGGTTCGTTGAGCTTCTTGGACAATTGTCTTTTCTTCCTTAATAATTTGGGGACACTTTTCTTCCACAGTTTTCTTTTTTTTTCCTCTGCTTGTTCAGGTATTCCAATGAGGCCTATACTGTTTCTTTTCATATTATCCCATATAACTCTTAGGTTCTCTTCATTTCTCTTAAATCTTTGTTCTGATTTTTCTTCATACAGGCTGGTGCCAAGGGCTTTATGTTCTAGTTTGGAAATGTGTCCTCCAGCCAGTTCTAGCCTATTCTTCTGTGATTCCACTGTGTTGTGTAATTCTGTAATGTTAGTGTTCATCTTCTGGATTTCTAACTGCTATTTTTGTATGAGTTCTGATTGTGTATTAATCTTGTTATTTTATCCTTGGATGGTTTCCCTGAGTTCTTCCAAGGTACTGTCTGTGTTCTCAAGCAAGAAGCTTCTGTTAAGTTATTGTAGAGTTCTATAAACATATCTTATAAATTCCTTCTTAGTTAATTATATTGCCTCCTCTTCCTTCATGTTTAATGAGATTTTTGTCTGGAGATTTATTTCTATTATCTTATCTTTTTTGTTTGTTTTTTTTGTTTGATTTGAGGTTGCCTGTTGTTACTTAGACATTTTTGAAGTTGTTGTCTTCAATTGTTAGTTATGTATTGTATTATTTCACCTTGATTTTATGTTTAAATATTTTTGCAAGAGTGGAGGTGATGTATATTATATTTTATTTATTAATTCAAATGTGCTGGATTGCTCTGCATTTTTCTTGTGTTGATGGAATCACTGTTGGGAATGTGGATACAGGTCTCTGTTCATCATGAAAGGGATTTAGAGTTGGGGCAAGCAGGTATTGTGGTGGCTTAATGTGATTCTTCTATTAGGTGAGGCAGGTGAGAAGGGGAAAAAGTGGAAGAAAAGAAAAAGAATTTTTAAAAAAAGGTACCAGTAGTGAGTCACCACTTTCTGCTTTTCCATGGTTATGGCTGGTTCTGGGGTTTTATTTTGAGTCTGCTTGGGATGGCTACCAATGATAACATTTGTTGTCACTCACAGACCCATGTTAAAAATCAGCAAAGACCCCAATGATTAGGGGGCTGCTACTTTATACTTGGGTTGGATAGCCACAAAAACCCCATACTCCAGACCCCTCTGTGCTACAAAGCTTTCTTGGAAGAGCTGGATTCCAGGCTTGCACTGTGAGTTCATCCCAGGGCCCACCTACCGGTGTTTTGTTTCCTCCCTTCTCCCTTCCTCCTCCCAACTCAGTGGTGAGATGAGCCATAGGGATTTTTGCTCTGTATATCAGAAATGTCCACTTACTCAGCTCAGTTCCCAGGGTTATCATCAGAAGTTGCTGTTGTGGTTAGTCCAAGTCCCCAAAGCTGTCATTGGCTCTCCAGTATCCCTCCTTTCTTATTTGCTCTGCAGTTTTTTCCAATATTGTTTAAAGAGTCTTCTCCTTCTCCATCTCACTGTTTTACCTGATGTTGGTCAGGTTCATTTATTTTTATTTTTCCTGGCTGTTTATCCTTCTTCTTCTTCTACTTTTTTTTTTTCTTTCCTTCTCCAGTAAATCTGGCCTTCATTAACTTAATGAGCTGTTGACAGCCCCAGAACCCCCACCTCAAACTGCTACACTTAGTTTTTCAGCATTAAGGTGCTAGAGGGGAAAAATGTGTGGGATACAGGTACAACGCTATCTTCCTCCCTCAAGTTTATTTAATATTTAGAGTGAATTTCTCTGGCTAGATTTTACATCCTGGATATGTTAATTTCATTGATTCCCTAGTATACTCTTTTATTTACTCTTTACCATGGATTATTCAGGTAGATAGATAGATGTGAGCTCTGGTGGTGTAGTGTCTAAAGCATTTAACTGATAACCAGAAGGCTGGAGGTTCAAACCCTTTAGCCACTCCCCAGATGGAAGACTGGGTGTGATAGTTGGAGCTGTGTGTCAACTTGGCTTTATCACAATTTTGTGTGGTTTAAGCAATTCTGATGTGGGTTGTTCGCATGATGGGATCAGATGTATATGTTCTGAGCAGCCAATCAGTTGAAAGGGAGTTTCCCTAGGGGTGTAGCCTGCTTCCAGTATATTTATGGACACCCTGGGAAAAGAGACACTCTGCTGAGGATTGGGATTCTGTTGTGCTGTCTATAACGGTCCATGAGTGAACAATCCACCATTGGGCCCAGAGATTTTGGATTCTTCATTCATTGGAGTCAATAGCCAGCATACTACCTGCCAACCTTGAGCTTGTCAGCCCCTGCAGTGGTATGAGTCAGGAAAAGCCTCCAGCATGACATTTGATCCAAGAACTTGGAACTTGCCAGCTTCCGTAAGTGAGTGAGCCATTTTCCTAAGATAAATTTCTCTTTCTCTCTCTCTCTCTCTCTCTATATGAGCTTTACTGGTTTTTCTTCTCTAGAGAACCCAGTCTAACACATTTGGTACTGGGAGTGGTTCTAGAGAGACAAAATCATAACTATGGGATTCCTAAATTGGTTCTCCAATTTTCTTAATTGTAAAGGCACTGGTGACCCTGCCTCTGTTAGTAAAGAAGGCACTACTAATCCATGGCAGGAGGTGGCAACATTAATATGTAAAATAGCACCACCAATAGATCAACTACTTTTGAGAAGTGAGGCTCTGGATGATTGCTTATTTGTTACTTTGCTGCAATTTTGTCAGCATAAGAAGTATAATAAAGCTGGTGGGTTGGTCCTACTTACCCTAGACAAAATGGTGAAAAAACAAGATGAGTTCAGGGCTGCGGAGTCACAGCTTAAGCATTGCATAAAAGACCTCAATGTTTCCAGCTGTGCTCTGAAAGAAAGCCTTATTTCTTCTAGTAACAGAGCTGATATTGCCAAAAATCAAACCCAGAGTCTTGTTGTAAGGGTGGCTGAATTACAACACCAATTAAATTGCCAACTCAGAATGGTGTATAAAGTTAAAGTGAGGGCATTGATTGGGAACAAATGGGATCCTGAAACCTGGAATGGGGACATATGGGTAGAGAGTCAGGGGGATCAGGATATGGAGCTTGTAAATTCTGTTGAATCCCTCCCATCTGAAAGAATTACTGTAAAACCATTATCCCCTCCACCTCAGTTTGGTGGGATTAATCCAACTGTTCCTGCTGGGTCATAGGCTGAGGCTGAGGCAGCAGCCATGTAAGACATTGCTGAATGTTCTCAGGAACTGCCCCTAACCAATCATTGTTGCTGCTAGACCTATACTAAAGTTAAATCCAAGCGAACCCCAAAAGGTGAAATACAAAATGTGACTGAGGAGGTAGTACAACGACAACTGAAAAGACCTACTTGATTTTGCTAACATGTACAGACAGAAACCTGGAGAATATGTATGGGAATGGCTATTGAGGGTGTGCGATAATGGTGCAAGGAATGTAACATTGGATCAGTCTGAGTTTATTGACTTAGGCCCATTAAGTATGGATTCTTCATTCAGTGTTTCAGCTTGAGAAGTTAGGAAATGATCTAATAGTATATTTGGTTGGCTTACTGAACCATGGATCATGCAGTGGCCTACCTTAAGTCAAGTTGAAGTACCAGACCTGCCTTGGTATAATGTAGAAGAAGGTATCTAGAGACTTAAGGAAATTGGTCTGTTAGAATGGATTTATCACATTATTCCCCTAGAGCCAGAAATGGAAAGTCCAGAAGACATGCCTTTCACCAGTATGGTGAGGAATAAATTTGTGAAAGGAGCCCCAGTATCCTTGAAGACTGCGGCAAAAAGGGCAAGGAGGCCACATATTCTGACCTCCTCTAATCCCACAAGAGGAAGACAGGATTACCAGCAAGGAGGCCACATGTTATGACTTCCTCTAATCCCACAAAAGGAAGGCAGAATCACCATCAATAGCCCAAGGCCTATTACTGCAAGGCCAGACATGCTGCCTCCCTCCAGCCCTTTCTCCAACCGTTCCTCCCAGAGCACCC
>NW_006921660.1:8582019-8601099 GCF_000298275.1 Orycteropus afer afer
TCAGTTGCTCATTCCACCACTGAGTTTACAATGACTTATGGGTAGAAAAGCCATACTAAGTAATTTACTACACTGCAACTGCTGTGATTGTTATTTTATGTAAGCTGGATTTGACAGTGGGAACTGCCCTAATTGAACTGAGACACTTAACTACAATGGGGTTGATTGAATCCCGTGGCAGTAGGGGCAAAATGGCAGCAGTTAATCAGAAAGTCAGGTGGGCATGGTTACCATAATGGACAGCAGTTAGAACAGTAATCAGTATAGTCTGACTTGTGTGGAATTATGGCATTAGTTACTTGTGCATGGTGTTCCTAGTAGTGAAATACATGGCAATCCTACTAAATATTTACTTGACCTGTATAGACAGAATAATTCTAGGTCACATGAACAGCAGCCTAGACTGAATCACCAGAATATAGAGTCACGACCTATCAATCAATTCCCAGATTGAGTCAGTTTACAGACCCACAACCCATTGAATTAAGGGGAGACCAAGGCCCTTTAAGGAAGGACCCCACTACATTGCCAAAAATCTATAATGTCAATCTTTCTCTAAGCCTTCCCCAAAGGTATCTGAGGCCTTTTAAAAGAGTGACTATTCACTGGCGAAAAAGAAATAATCAGACTTTTCAGGGATTACTGGACACCGGCTCTGAACTGAAATTAACCCCAGGAGACCCTCAGCATCGTTGTGGCTCAGCAGTCAGAGTGGAGGCATATGGAGGTCAAGTTATTTATGGAGTCTTAGCCAAGGTGCATCTCACAGTGAGTCAAGTGTGTCCCAAAACCATCCTGTAGTGATTTCCCACTTCCAGAATGCATAATTTGAATAGATATACTGAGTAATTGGCAGAATTCCCACACTGGGTCCCTGACATGTGAAGTAAGGGCTATTTTGGTAGGAAAAGCCAAGTGGAAGCCATTAGAACTGCCTCTACCTACCAAAATAGTAAACCAAAAACAATATCGAATCTCTGGAGGGGTTGCAGTGATTACTGTCACCATCAAGAACTTGAAGGATGCAGGAGTGGTTATTCCTACCACATTTCCATTTAATTTGCCTATTTGGCCTGTGCAAAAAACAGATGGATCTTGGAGAATGACAGTAGATGATCGTAAACTTAATCAGGTGGTGAATCCATTTGCAGCTGCTGTTCCTGATGTGGTTTCTTTGCTTGAGCAAATTAATACATCTCCTGGTACTTGGTATGCAGCTGTTGATCTAGCCAATGCCTTTTTCTCAATATCAGTTTCAAAGGGCCATCAGAAGCAGTTTGCCTTCAGCTGGCAAGGCCAACAATGTACTTTCACAGTACTTCCTCCATAGTATATCAACTCCCCAGCATAATATCATAATTTACCCCACAGGGATTTTGATTGCCTTTCCTTTCCACAAGACATCACACTGGTCCATTATATAAATGATATTATGCTGACTGGACTTAATAAGGAAGAAGTATCAGTGACTCTAGACTTATTGGTGAGACATATGCATGCTAGAGGTTGAGAAATTAACTCAACAAAAATTCAGGCATCTTCCACCTCAGTGAAATTTTTAGGGTTCCAATGGTGTGGGGCATTTTGAGATATTCCTGCTAAAGTGAAGGATAAGTTATTGTGTCTGGTTTCCTCCACAACTGAAAAGGAGGCACAAGGTCTGGTGGGTCTCTTTGGATTTTAGAGACAACAGACCTCTCATTTGGGTGTGTTGCTGCAGCTTATTTATCAAGTGACTCAGAAAGCTGCTGGTTTTGACTAGGGGCCAGAACAACAGAAGGGTCTGCAACAGGTTCACGCTGCCATACAGGCTGCTCTTCCATTTGGGCCATGTGATTCAGATGCTTAAATGGGGCTTGGAGTGTCTGCAGTAGATAGAGATGCTGTTTGGAGTCTTTGGTAGGTCCCTATTTGTGAATCACAATGCAGACACTTGGGATTTTGGAGCAAAGCCCTGCCATCCTCTGCAGATAAATTTTCTCCTTTTGAGAAACAGCTTTTAGCTTCTTATTGGGCTTTAGTAGAGACTGAACACCTAACCCTGGGCCACCAAGTCACTATGAGGCCTGAGCTGCCCATCATGAATTGGGTGTTGCCTGACCCACAGAGTCAAAAAGTTGGACGTGCACAACAGCACTCCATCCTTAAATGGAAGGGGTATATCAGAAATCAAGCTTGAGCAGGACCTGAAGGCACAAGTAACTTATATGAGGAAGTGGCCCAAATGCCTATGCTCTCCATTCCAATCACATTACCTTCCCTTTCCCAGTCTGCATCTATGCCCTCATAGGGAGTTCCTTATGATAAGTTGACAGAGGAAAGGAAAACTTGTGCCTGGTTTACAGATGGTTCTGCGCGATATGCAGACACCACTCAAAGTGGACAGCAGTGGCACTGCTGCCCCTTTCTGGGACTTCCTTGAAGGACAATGGTGAAGGGAAGACCTCCCAATGGGTAGAACTTCAAGCAGTGCATATTACTTTTCATGTAATAAGAAATGGCCAGATGTGTGATTGTATATGGATTCATGGGCTGTGTCTAATGGGTTGGCCAGATGGTCTGCGAGTTGGAAAGAGCATGTTTGGAAAATTGGTGACAAGGATGTATGTAGAAGAGGTATGTGGATAGTCTCTCTGACTGGGCCAATGGAGTAAAAATATTTGTGTCTCCTGTGAATGTCCACCAAAAGATGAACTCGGCAGAAAAGGACTTTAACAATCAGGTGGATAGAATGACACGTTCAGTGGAAACAAGCCATCCTTTTCCCCCAGCTACTTCTGTCATTGCTCAATGGGCTCATGAACAAAGTGGCTATGCTGGCAGGGATTAAGGTTATGCATGAGTTCAGCAACATGGACTTCCACTTACCAAGGCTGATTTGGCTACCGCCAGTGCTGAGTGCCCAATCTGCCAGCAGCAGAGACCAACACTGTGTCTGCGATATGTAACCATTCATTGGGGTTATCAGCCAGCAACCTGGTGGCAAGTTGATTACATTGGACCACATCCATCATGAAAAGGACAATGTTTTGTTCTTACTGGAATAGATACTTATTCTGGATATGGATTGGCCTTCCCTGCACACAATGCTACTGTGAAAACTACCATCTGTGGACTTACAGAATGCCTTATCCACTGTCATGTTGTCCTACATAGCATTACTTCAGATGAAGGGACTCACTTCACAGCAAATGAAGTGTGGCAGTGGGCCTGTGCTCATGGAATTCACTGGTCTTACTATGTTCTCCATCATCCTGAAGCAGATGTCTTAGAACAACTGAATGGCCTACTGAAAACACAATTACAATGCCAGCCAAGTGGCAATACCTTGAAGGGTTAGGGCAATGTTCTCCAGGAGGCTGTATATGCTCTAAACCAATGTCTAATATATGGTGCTGATTCCCCAATAGCCAGGATTCATGGGTCCAGGAACCAAGGGGTGGAAACAGGAGTGGTTCCACTCACTATTACCCCTAGTGACCCACTCAAAAAATTTTTGCTTCCTGTCCCTGAAACCCTATGCTCTGTGAGTCTGGAGATCTTAGTCCCAAAGGGAGAAACACTCCCACTTGGAGACACAATACTGATTGCATTGAACTGGAAATTAAGAATGTCACCTGGCCATTTTGGCTTCCTCATGCCTCTGGATCAACAGACAAAGAAGGACTTTACTGTACTATCTGGTGTGATAGATGCTGATTACCAAGGGGAAATGGGATTGACATTATATAATGGAAGTAAAGAAGAATATGTCTGTAATACAGGAGATTCTTTATGATGTCTCTTAATACTACCATGGCCTGTGATTAAAGTCAATGCAAAATTACAGTAACCCAATTCTGATATGACTACTAATGGCCTAGACCCTTCAGGAATGAAGATTTGGGTCACCCCACCAGGCAAAGAACCACGACCAGCTGAGGTGCTTGCTGAGGGCAAGGGACATACAGAACGGCTGGTGGAGGAAGGTAGTTCTGAATATCAGCTTTGACCACATGACTAGTTGTAGAAATTAGGACTGTGATTGTTATATATCTTCATTGTATATGTGCATCAACTATTTTTGTTTCCTTCTGCTATGAACTGTGAAATATAAATAAGGTTAATGTGTTTTGGTTGTACATGTGTTAGTATATCATGTTAGGTGCAAATATGACTTTTTAATTGTCCTGATTTAGAGATTATATATGGTTAAGAAGATGCGTACAACTGCCAAGTTGACAAGGAGTGGACATTTATCTCTAGTATCTTCTATCTTCATTTGTGATAGTTGGAGCTGTTTGTCAACTTGGCTGGACCACAATTCTGTGTGGTTTAAGGAATTGTGATGTGGATTGTTCTCATGATGGGATCAGATGTATATGTTTGGAGCAGCCAATCCACTGAAAGGGAGTTTCCCTAGGGGTGTGGACTGCTTCCAGTATATTTATGGACATATTGGGAAAAGAGACACTCTTCTGTGGATTGAGATTCTGTTGTGCTGCCTATAACTGTCCATAAATGAACAATCCACCATTTGGCCTGGAGATCTTGGATTTGTCATTCATTGGAATAATAGCCAGTATACTGCCTGCCAACTTTGAGTTCATCAGCCCCTGCAGCTATGTCAGTCAGGGAAAACCTCCAGATTGACATTTGATCCAAGAACTTTGGACTAGCCAGCTTCTATAAGTGTGTGAGCCATTTTCATAAGATAAATTTCTCTTTCTCTCTCTCTCTATATGAGCTTTACTGGTTTTGTTTCTCTAGAGAACCCAGTCTAACACACTGAGCAATCTATTTCCATAGAGATAATGCCTTGGAAACCCAAGGGGGGGTTGCTATGAGTTAAAATCAACTTGACAGCAGTGAGTTTGGAGTTTTGATTATATATATATTCCATATACCTGTGTGTTCCTCCCTTATATCTTATAGTACTGAGGAAGCATTTATGAGCACAAAATTTTTCCCTTTTCCAGACATTTATCTCTAGTATCTTCTATCTTTATATTTACTTCACAAATTATATTGATTACAATTCCTTTGCACTTTTTTTTCCATTATTGTTATCAATTCTAGAAGTTCTCCATCAACAATGGTATGGCTGGCATATGAAAGGCTCTGCATTCTATTTTTCATGTTTAAATTGCATTTTAATCATTTAAATGTCATGTTGTTTGCATACATTTATTGTGAACATTTGTGTTTAGAAAATGTGGACACTAATGAGATTTTGCCTTTAATACAAGTTGTAATAGTCAGATTTTCCACTTTGTTCTTAAAATATTTAGTGTTTAAAAAATGCCTGTAATTTCCTTCCATGTGGATTACACTCTGGAGTCAGCCTACAATATATTATCAAACATATTTTAACCCAGTTTTGCAGGCTTATAATAGCACGTGGATTTTAAAACTGTTTTAGTAATTTTTTTGCAAAGTATGACTAGTCTCCATTATTGTTAGGTGCTGTCTAGTCAGTTCTGACTCATAGCAACCCTATGTATAACTGAATTAAACACTCCAGTTCTGACTCATAGCAACTTTATGGACAATAGAATGAAACACTGCCCAGTCCTGTGATACTCACAATCATTGCTGGGTGTGAAATTTTTGTTTCAGCCACTGTGTCAATTCATCTCTTTGAGGGTTTTTCTGTTTTTCATTGACTTTCTGTTTTATCAAGTATAATGTCCTTCTCCAGGGACTGGTCCCTTTTGATAACATATCCAAAGTACATAAGAAGAAGTCTCACATCCCTATTTTTAAGGCACATTTTGGCAGTGCTTCCACCAAAGCAGATTTTTGTTGTTCTTCTTCTTCTGATGGTCCATGGTATATTCAATGCTCTTCAACTGCACCATTATTCAAAGTTATTAATTATTTTCCAGTTTTCCTTAATCATTTTCTACCTTTTGCATCCACATTGTTGTTGTTGTTGTTATGTGCCGTCGAGTCAAACCCGACTCATAGCGACCCCTCCTTGGGTTTCGGAGGCAGTATCACTACGGAAGTAGGATTGCCCAACCTTCCTTCCGAGGAGTGGCTGGTGGGTTTGAACCGCCAGCCATCTGGTTAGCAGGCAAGTGTCTTAGCCACTATGCTACCAGAGCTCCCATAGGACAATTGAAATAGCATGGCTTACATAAGGCTCACCTTAGCATAGTTACAGCTTTGCTTTCGAACACTGTAATGAAGTATTTTGCAGCAGATTTACCAATGTAATGTGTCATCTGACTTCTTGATCACTGTTTCCATGGGTGTTAACTGTGGATCAAAGTACAATGAAATCCTTGTCAGCTTCAATCTTGTTTTCCAGTTATTATGGTGTGGTTTATTGGGCAAGTTGTGAAGATTCTTGTTTATTTTATGTTGAAGTGTAGTCCATATTGGAATCTGTACTCTTTGATCTTCATCAGAAGGCTCTTAAAGTCTTCCTCACTTTCAGCAAGCAGGGTTGTGTCAGCTACATATCACAGGGTACTAATGAGACTTCTTGTATACCTGATACAACCTTCTTCTTCATATAGTCCCCGTTCTCAGATTATTTGTTTACCATAGAGATTGAGTATGTACGATGGTGAAAGGATACAACCTAATGAACACTTTTCCTGATTTTAAACCAAACATTGTACTCTTGTTATCTTTATATGCATCTTGGTCTATATACACGTTCTTCATGATCACAATTAAGTGTTGTAGAATTCCCATTGTTCATAATTTTATACTTAATTTGTCATAATCCTCATAGTTGAATACCTTTGCATAGTCAATTAAACACAGATAAATATCTTTCTTATATTCTCTTCTGTCAGCCAAAATATATTTGACATCATCAATGATATTCATCATCCAAACCCTCTTCTGAATCCTACTTGACTTTCTGGCATTTCTCTGTCTATGTATTGTTGCAACCATTTTTGAAATATCTTCTGCAGATTGTTACTTATGTGTGATATTCATGATGTGTGTATTAATTCCTACATTCTGCTGGATCATTTTTCTTTGAAATGGGCACACATATGGATCTCTTCCAGTTGGCTGCCAGGTAGTTGTCTTCAAAATGTATTGGTATAGATGAGTGAGCACTTTCACATTGCATCCATTTGTTGAGACATCTCAATAGGTATTCCTTCGATTCCTTCATCCTTGTTTTTAGACAACATCTTTGCTGCGGTTTGGACTTTTTCCTTCAATACCATAAGTTCTTGATCATATGCTATCTCCTGAAATATGTAAACATTCACTAATTCTTTCCGGTGAAGTGATCTTGTGTATTCTTTACATCTTCTTTTAATGCTTCTTGCGTCATTCAATATTTTGTACAAAAAAACAAACAAAAACAAAAACTCACTGCCGTTGAGTCAGCTCCAATTCATAGTGACTCTTCCTTGTGTTTCCAAGGCTATATCTCTATGAAAGTAGATTGCCCAATCTTCCTTCTGAGCCTTGAAGTTTTTTTATATTTATTTTAACTTGGAGAATGTTGAGTATGTTCTCCCCTTTTGTTTTTGTAACTCTAGGCTTTTGTACATTCAATTGTACTACTTTATTTTATCTTTTCAAGAGACCCTTTGAAATCTTCCATTTAGGTTTTTACTTCCTGATTTCTTCTATTTGTTTTAGTTACTCTATGTACAAGTGCAAGTTTCAGAGTCTCTTCTGATATCACATTTGGTTGGAATCCTCAGAAAGCTTTGCTAGAAGGAAACCTGGAAATATCTGCCTGTAAAGATTACAGTCCTACAAAATCCTATGGGCAGTTCTATTTTGTCACATGGTGTCAGATGAATCAGACCTAACAACAACATGAAAACAATAAGTATATTCTTCTTCCCCCTTTTTTTTCAGATTTAAAAAGGAAAGATAGCACAAAATCAAAACCTCTCAGACATTCTCATTTGTTATATTGGTTATTATGGGTCTTGATACTTGTTCTTAGCACAATCACTGAGTTTAAAATTATTTCTGCATTTTTGCGGCTTTGTAATTCCTCTGCTCTGTGCTGTTATTTTACTATTTTTGTAAATGTCGATTTTAGACTCATGATTCACACACGTATCAGCAGCTGTTTTTTTTTTCCCCCTGGATTGTGGGTCATACCCATGCTAAGTACAAATTGATGAATATTTCTTTAAGCTAAGTATTTAATTTATATTTGAGGTTCTGACCCTAATCTCGAGCATCTTACATGGTCAGTCACCTGAATATGTTTATGATTTGGTTTCCTTCTGGCTCCCTAATAATTCTTCCTCATATATAGATCAACTTTACACTTGATCAAACATTAACTGACATTTGGGAGGACAATTTTCTTTCTGTGATTGCTTCATATGAATGTTACATTTTTCCATCTAAAAAGTCAAATATGTGTATATGTACATAAAATGTATAGGAATTTAGTGAAATTATAAGCATTTTTATTTATTTTCTCTTGTCTACTAATACAATATGCTTATTATTTTTCTAGATTCTTGTGGCAAATATGTGGATATAACTATAAAATTGTAACTGATAAAATCTTTCTAAAATTAATGTAAGAGAGTTTATTAAAAGTTCCTACTTACTTAAACATTATGAAATTTGAATTATAGGAGAGCATGCTCAAATGTAATTATGATCTCTTAATGACTTCCAATTGATTTTGTTATGGTTACTACAATTAGAGAACACCTAATTAATTTATTTCACTAAGTAAAACTGAGCTTGAACAGTGACAGAATATTGTAGTATATCAAATGAGTTAAGAAATATTTATAGGAGCAGAAACAAAGGGTCATATTTCAGAAGTATTAGAGGCTTTAGAGCTCATCCAACAAAATACTCACATTCCACAAATAGAAGATTAAGGCCTACAGTGTGACTGTAGCCTAGAGTTACAAAAACAAAAGGGGAGAACATACTCAACATTCTCCAAGTTAAAATAAATATAAAAAAACTTCAAGGCTCAGAAGGAAGATTGGGCAATCTACTTTCATAGAGATACAGCCTTGGAAACACAAGGAAGAGTCACTATGAGGCCGATACATCTTCAGACATAATAATAAACAAATGAGGAATTGAACCTGGTCTTCCTCACCACTCACCTAGAAATATTGTGTGATTTAGAAGTTTGCTTGTATGGTTAATCATTTACCAAATTATTTTCCTTTTCCCTAACACAGATCAATGAGTGGACTAAAATATCTGGTAAGTTTCAGCTTTGCAACCTCTTTGTCACTAATTAATCTGGGTGATACTGGAGACAAGTTTCATGTTTTTTGGAGCATATGGTATTCTATTGGTTAATACTTTCATTTTATTTACCATTAAAAAAAAGCTACCTTTGAGTCAATTTCTTCTCATAGAAACTCTATAAGACACAGTAGAAATACTCTATAGGATTTCCAAGGCTGTAACTTTACAGAAGCAGACTGCTTCATGTTTCTTCCACAGAGTAAGTGCTGGGCTCAAATAGCTAACTATTTGGTTCGTAACCTGATGCTTTAACCATAGCATGCCCAGAGCACCTTTTATTGACCATAGACAACTTTACTTACTAAAAATGCATTCTACACTAAATATATAGTTGACTTTAGGTGTAATAATTTACAAATAGTTCAAATCTGACCAATACATTAAATCTGAAAATTAATAGTGTGCAGTGATTTAAAGTGATATATTTTTAAGTACCATGTCAGTAATAAATTGAATAACTAATGTTAACTTAACCTTAGAAATAAAATATCAGAATATCTCATTTTGAATGATAATCTTTATAAATAATGATATGATCGCAAGTACTTATGACCACATACTCTTGATAAGTATTAACTTTTTAGCAGTTCTTAAAGTGTACTCCTTAAATTAGCAGTGTCACCATCACCTGATAACCTATTAAAAATGGCCCAATCCAGAGCAATGAATAGCCCCTCATGCAATTTTATGATTTTGATTCACTGTAGACTTTATTAAAAATTGTTTTAAAATAATTATAAAATTAATATACATGGATAGTCAATATAACATTATTGTAGATAATATAAAATTTCATTGCTAATAAATGTAACTGATAGAAATTACCATGTAGATATTTGGAACTTGAGTTTCAAAGTAATCAAAGCTGAATGAAATGTACTACACAATATCTTAGATTTAAAAAACAAAATCACAAGATAGCATGTGCAATTTGGTTAAGTAAAATTAGCAATGAATTTTTAAATTCTTTTCCAACAACTGCCATCAAGTTGATTCCAACTCATAGCAACCTCCATAGGTTTTCCATGGTGGTAAATCTTTATGGGAGTAAATTGCCTCATCTTCCTTCTGTGGGGTAGCTAGTGAGATAGAACCACCAGCCTTCTGGTTAGCAGTCAAATGTTTAGACACTGTGTCACCAGAGCTCCAGTGTGAAATCTGAGGATATAAATGATTACAATCATTAGAAAAATCTTTTAAATATATCTAACTTAGAAAAGAGTAATATATCTTCAATTTATACAAATAAAAACATTGTTATCAACATTGTTCTCCCTTCTTATCAAAAAGAACAGTAGTAGAATTATATTAAGCTTTAGTCAGTGCCACTAGCACATAAAATATTTTATAGAAATAATAACATCAGCTAAATATTTAAATACATGTAATAGTATTCATCCATCAAATTAATTTCATATAATAAAGTAGACATATCTTTTTTCTCTTGAAGCATTACCAACTTATATTAGCATGTTAAAGACTCAAAGATTTTTAAAAATTGTTTAATTTTATTTATTCATCTGATATTACCAATGATATCTCACGTTTCACATCCTCTTCTTTTGATATACTGCTGTAACCATTTTTTAATTACTTCAGTAAAATTTTACTTGTATGCAGTACTAGTGAGATATCAGTTAACAATTTTCATACTAGGTTGGATCACCTTGCTTTGAAATGGTCACAAATATGGAACTCCCAATTGGTTTATGCACTGGTTGTCACCCAAATTCTTGGCATAGCTGAGTGATTACCTCCAGCACTGCATCCAGTTGTTGAAACATTTCAATTGTCATTCTATGAATTCTTGGAGCCTTACTTTGGCCAATTCCTTTGGTGCAGCTTGGACTTTTTCCTCAATATCATTGGTTCATGATGATATACTATCTCCTGAAATGGTTAAAAATTGACCAATTCCTTTTGGTACACTATCGCTGTGTAGCCCTTCTTATCTTCTTGTGCTTCCTGCATTGTTCAAAATTTTACCCATAGAAATCCTGAACATTAGAACATAATTTGTGATTTTTTTTTCTTCAATTCTTTGAATCAGACAATTGTATGGTCTATTATGACAGTAATGAAAAACTGAAGAGGAATGGAATCATATTTATCACTAAAAAGAACATTTCAAAATTTATCTTGAGGTACAATGCTGTCAGTGATATGGTAATATCCATACACCTACAAGGAAGAACAGTTAATACTACTATCATTCATGTTTACTCACCAGCTATTAAGGCTAAAGATGAAAAAATTGATGACTTTTACAAACTTCTATAGTCTGAAATTGATCAAACATGCAATCAAGTAGCATTGATAATTACTGGTGATTGAAAATGAAGAAGGAGCAGTAGTTGGAAAATATAACCTTGATGATGATAGAAACTAGAATAGACTCTGGAAATCACATGATCAAATTTTGCATGACTAATGATTTATTTATTAAAAATACCTATTTCAGCAACATAAAAGGCAGCTAGACACATGGACCTTGCTGGATGGAATAATCAAGAATCAAATCAACTATAACTGTGGAAACAAAACATAGCAATATCACCAGTCCTAACAAGGCCAGGTGCATACTGTGGAACAGATCATCAAGTGCTCATTTGCAAATTCAAGTTGAAGCTGAAGAAAAGTAAATCCAGTCCATTAGAGCCAAAATATGACCTTGCATGTATCTCATGTGAATTTAGAGACTGTCTCAAGAACAGATTTGAGTCATTGAACACTAATGACAGAACACCTCAAAGTAAAATCAGCCATAAGAATGTGAATCAAATAAAGCTTATGGACCTTCATTTCTTGATATGGCAGGACTCAAAACATGAAGAAACAGGTACATGGAAGTATGAATCAAGGACAATTGGAATTTTTCAAAAATGAAATGGAGCTAATATAATTTGGTATCCTAGGCAATATTGAACTGAAATGAACAGATATCAGTGGACAATCATACCATGTACTATGCCAGGAATGATAGATTAAAGAGAAATTATGTCATGTGCATCAAAAAATAATAATAATAAATGAAACAAACAAAACAACAGTTCAAGATCTATCCCAAAGTGCAATGTTGTTAGTGATAGGATAATATCTATACACACACAAGCAATATCAGGGCATATGACTATTATGCCAGCTTACACACCAAACACTAATGCCAAATGAAGAAAATGAAGATTTTTACCTACTTTTTCAGTCTGAAGTTTATCAAATATGCTGTCAAGATACATTGATAGAAATAAAAAAGGATTGTTTGTTGGAAAATATGGCCTTGGTGATAGAAATGATGCTGACAATCACAAGATGAAGCTTTACAAAACCAATGACATATTTATCAAAAATACTGTACATGTGGACCTCTCCTGATGGAATGCACAGACATCAAATGAATGGCATCTGTGGAAAGAGACAATGTAGAAACTCAATATTACTAGCCAGAACAAAGCCAGGGACAGACTGTGGAACAGAACATGAATTGCTTGTATACAATTTCAAGTTGAAGCTGAGGAAAATTAAAACAAGTCCATGAGAGCCAAAGTATGACCTAGAGTATAACTTATCTGAATTTAGAGACCATCTCAAGAATAGATTTGACACACTAAACACTAATGACTGAAACCAGAAAAGTTGTGGAATAACATGATCTAGAGGTTATGATCTCATGGACTCTAGAATTTCTGGTACCATGGAAGGTGGATGAACCTCTGAAAACTATTGTCAAAAATATCTCCTGAAATCTTCTTAGAACCAAGTAATGGTTTAGATTAACTAGTTAAAAAGCTTTACTTTGAGTGTTATGCTCTTTTTAGAACTATTTGTCTGGGATTAAATTGATAGCAGCAACTCAAAGGACTAAATGGGACTCAGGTGTCTGTGACTTTGGGTTAATGAGAGAGGAATAAATCAGTAAAAAAGGTGATAGTGGTTGCACAAATTAATAAATAATAAAAAGGTGAGAAAGATAGAAATACCAAAATGAATATCAGAAGGTACTCTGAAACTTATTCTTGAACTCACAGTAGTTTAAGTGAATGGAAGAAATGATGAAACAAAAGAGCTGGATATTAAGATTTCAAAGGGCAGGTTGATAAGACAAAATAAAGCATTATAAACAAATGTGGGAAGATCTGGAGTTAAAAAAGCAAAAATGAAGAACACACTTGGCATTTCTCCAGCTGAGAGAAATAATAGTAAAAAAAAAAAAAAAAAAAAAAAAAAAAAACCCTCAAGCCTAAAATTGCATTGTTGAAATATTCTATGGTCAAAATATTGAATGACACAAGAAGCATTGCAAGAAGATGGAATACACAGTTACTGTAAAAAAAAATATTCAACCATTAAAAAATATAACATATGATCAAGTATTGATGGTATTGAAGGTAGAAGTCCAATATGCACTGAAGGCATTGGTGAAAACAAGCCTCCAGAAATTAAGAATACCAGAACTACTGATTGAGATGCTTCAACAAACAGATACTATACTAGAAGTTCTCATTACTCTACACAAACCAATTTGAAGAAAGCTACCCATCCATTTGACAAGAAGAGATCCATATCTGTGCCGATTTCAAAGAAAGGTGTCCTAACAGAATATGGAAATTTATGAACAATATCATTAATATTACATACAAGCAAAAGTTTGTTGAAGATTATTTAGGAATATCTATAGATGTACATCAGCAGGGAACTACCAGAAATCTGAGTCAGATACAGAAGAGGACTTGGAACTAGGGATATCGTTGCTGATGTCGTATGGATCTTGACTGAAAGCCAGGAATACCAGATGGTTGTTTAACTATGCTTTACTGACTATGCAAAAGCATATAATATTGTGGATCACTAAATTATGGCTAGCATTTCAAATACTTTGAATTCTAGAACCCTTAATTATGCTCATGTAGCACCTGTACATAGACCAAAAGGAAGTTTTTCCAATATAACAAAGGAATACTTGCTGCTAGGTAAAGTCAAGTCAACTCCACCTCATAGAGACCCTATGTACAACAGACGGAAACATTGCCTGATCCTGTTCCATCCTCACAATCTTTACTAGGTTTGAGCTCATTATTTTACAATGACTGTGTGAATACACCTCAGTGAGGGTCTTCCACTTTTTCAGTGACCCTTCACTTTACTTAGCATGACATACTTCTCCTGGGACTGGTCCTTTTTCAAAACATGACTGAAGTAGGTGAGAGGAAGTCTGTCCATTCTTTCTTCTGAGGAGCATTCTGGCTATACTTCTTCCAAGACAAATTTATTCTTTCTTCTGGCTTGTTGTTAGGTGTTGTTGAGTCACCTCCAACTCATAGTTACCCTATGCACAGCAGAATGAAACACCACCCCATCCCGTGTGAGCTCCACCATCTCTGCTATACGTGACCCCACAGCTGCAGCCACTGTGTCAATCCATCTCAATCTTGTTGAGGGCCTTCCTCTCCTTCCTCGATCCTCCACCTTACCAAGCATGATATCCTTCTCCAGTGAATGGTCCCTTATGACAACATGACCAAAGTAGGTGAGATGAAGTCTGGCCATTCCTGCTTCCAAGGAGTATTCTGGCTACACTTCCTCCAGGACAAATTTGTTAGTTCTTTCAGCAGTCCATGGTACTTTCAGCATTCTTCGCCAGCACCACATCTCAGAAGCATCAATTCTTCTTGGGTCTTCTTTATTCATTGTCCAGCTCTCACATGCATCAGGTGATTGAAAGTATCATGGCTTGTGTCAGGCTCACCTTAGTCCTCAAGGAGACATCTTTGCTCTTCAGCATTTGAAAGAGGTCCCTTGCAGCTGACTTGCCCAGTGCTATAATCATCTGCTGTCCTGACTGCTGCTTCCATTGGCATCAATTATAGAACCAAGCAATGTGAACTCTTTGACAATTTCAATCTTTTCTTCATTTATTGTGATACTGCTTATAGGTCTAGTTGTGAGGATTTTTGTTTTCTTTTTATTGAGATGTTATCTATACTGCAGTGTAGTCTTTGATTTTCATCAGTAAATGCTTCAAGTCATCCTCACTTTCAATAAGCAAAGTTGTGTTGTCAGCCTATTGCAGGTTAATGAGCTTTCCTCCAATCCTGATGTCACGTTCTCCTTCATAGAGTACAGCTTTTCAGATTATTTGCTCAGCATATAGATTGAATAAATATGGTGAAAGGATGCAACATTGACACACTCCCTTCTTGATTTTAAACCATGCAATGTCCCCTTGTTCTGTTCAAATGACAGCCTCCTGGTCTGTGTACAGGTTCCTCATGAGTACAATTAAGTGTTCTGGAATTCCCATTCTTAATATTATCCACAATTTGTTATTATCCACACAATCAAATGCCTTTGCATCATCAATAAAACACAAGTAGGCATCTTTCTGGTATTCTTTGCTTTGAGCCAAGATGCATCTGACATCAGCAATATGCCTTGTTCATCATCCTTTATTGAATCCAGCCTGCACTTCTGGAAGTTCTCTGTTAATATACTGATGTGACCATTTTTGAATTATCTTCAGTAAGATTTCACTTGCGTAGGATAGTAATGATATTGTTTAATAATTTCCGTATTCTGTGGGATCACCTTTCTTTAGGATGGGTACAAATAATGGTTCTTTTCCAGTCAGTTGACCAGGTAACTGTCTTCTAAATCTCTTGGCATAACTGAGTGAATGCCTCCAAGTGGGGCATCCATTTGTTGAAGCATCTCAATGGGTATTCCATCAATTCCTGGAGCTTTGTTCTTAGCCAATTCCTTCCATGCATCTTCAACTTCTTCTTTCAGTACCACTGGTTCTTGATCATATGCCATCTCCTGAAATGGATGAACATCAACCACTTCCTTTTAGTACAGTGATTCTGTGTAGTCCTTACATCTTTTGATGCTTCCTGCATCATTCAATATATTGCCCATAGAATCTTTCAATATTGCAACTCAAGCCTTCAATTTTTTCCTCAATCTTTCAGCTTGAGAAATGCTCAGGGTGTCCTTCGCTTTTGGTTTTCTAACTCCAGCTTTTTGCACATTTCATTATAGCAATTGCCTTTGTATGCTCAAGTTGCTTTTTGAAATCTTCTGTTCAGCTCTTTTATCTTGTCATTGCTTCCATTTGCTTTAGCTACTCTCTGCTCAAAGACAAGTTTCAGAGTCTCTTCTGACATCCATTTTGGTCTTCTTTTCTCATCTTTTTTAAGACCTCTTGCTTTGTTCATGGATCATGTTCTTGATGTCATCCCACAATTCTTGTTTTCAGTCATCGGTGTTCAATGCATCAAATCTATTCTTTAGATGGTCTCTAAATTCAGAAGGGATATATTTAAGATCATATTTTGGCTCTTGTGGACTTGTTTCATTTGTCTTCAGCTTCAAGTTGAACTTGCATATGAACAGTTGATAGTCTGTTCCACAGTCAGCTCCTGGCCTGGTTTTGACTGAAGATATTGAGCTTTTCCATCACCTCTTGCCACAGGTGTAGTCAATGTGATTCCTGTGTACTCCATCTGGTGAAGTCTATGTGTATAACCACAGTTTGTGTTACTGAAAAATGTATTTACAATGAATAAGTCATTAGTCTTGCAAAATTCTATCATGCGATCTGCAGCATTATTTCTGTTATGAAGCCCAAATTTTCCAAATACTGGTGATTCTTCTTTGTTTCCAACATTTGTATTCCAGTCACCAGTAAAAATTAACACATCTTGATTGAAGGTGTAGTCAATTTCAGACTGCAGAAATTGAAAAATATCTTCAATTTCCTCATCTTTGTCTTTGGTGGTTGGTGCATACAATTGAATAATTGTATTTACTGGTCTTCCTTGTGGGCATATGGATATTATCTTATCACTGACAGTGTTGTACTTCAGGACAGATCTTGAAACATCCTTTATGATGATGAATGCCATGCCATTCCTCTTCAAATTATCATTCCCAACATAATATATCTTATGTTTGTCTGATTCAAAATAACCCAAACCTGTCCTTTTTAGGTCACTCATGCCTAGGATATCAATCTTTACACATTCCATCACATTTTTGACAACTTCCAATTTTCCTAGAATCATACTTCATACATTCCATGTTCCAATTTCTCATAGATGTATTGCAGCTGTTTCTCCTCAATTTGAGTCATGTCACACCAGCAAATGGAGGTCTCAAAAGCTTTACTTTATCCTTATCAGTAGGATTGGTCCTACTCTGATGATGCAGTTCTTTCCTAGTCATATTTTGAAAGCCTTCTGATCTAAGGGGCTCGTCCTCCTGTACTATATTGGATAATGTTTCCAGACTATTCATAATGTTGTGCAGTAATGTATCAGACAGTGTTTCTCTTCTATTCATAAGGTTCTTTGAGAAGTGGATGGCCTCTTCCTTCTTCCTAGTCTGTCTTAATCTGTAAGCTGTATTAAAGCCTGTGCACCATGTGCAACCCTGACAGCACCTGAAACACTGGTAGCATAGCCTCAAGCCTCACAGAAACATGCAAGCCACAATAGTACAACAAACTGACAGACAAGTTTGTCTTCCTCAGCTGTTCGGAACCTCTCCGCCCTCCCCTTACCTAGATCCCTTGCGCTGCTCTGCTCTTTAGTCCCTCTGGATTGTCTTTTCCCTGCTTTCCTGGCTGGTGGAGGTGGGGCCTAGGTCTGTCCCTCCCTTTACCTGGATGCCTGGCTGCTGCTTTGCTCTGTCATCTGCCTGGCTTCTATGGTATTTTCTTCTTCTGGCAGTCCATGTTATTTTCAATATTTTTAGCCAAGACCATAATTTAAAGCCATAAATTCTTCCTTGATCTTCCTTATTCATTGTTCAGCTTTCACATGCAGATCACGCTATTGAAATTTCCATGGCCGGTGTCAGGCCCACTTCATTTTTCAAAGTGACATCTTTGCTCTTTAACATTTTCAAGAGTTCTTTGCAGCAGATTTCCCAGTGAAATAGGACATTTGATTTCTTGAGTACTGTTTACAGTGATGTTAATTGTGGATACAAATAAAATGAATTCTCTGTCAATTTCAAACTATTTTATATTTATTGTGATGTTGTTTATCGATACACTTTAGAGAATTTTTGCTTTCTTTATGTTGAGGTGTATCCATACTGCTGATTAACTGTCTTTGATCTTCTTCAGTAAGTGCTTCAAATTCCTTTCATTTTCAGCAAGGAAGGTTGTGTCATCTGCATTCCTCAGGTTGTTAATGAGTCTTCTTCCAATTCTGATGCCGAATTCTTCATATAATCCACTTCCTCAGATTATTTGTTCAGCACACAGATTGATTAAGGATGGTGAAAGGAATCAAACCTGATGCACATCCTTCCTGATTTTAAACCATGCAGTATGCCTTTGTTTTCTTTGATCAACACCATCTTGATCTACATTCATATTCCTCATAAGCACAATTAAGTGTTCTGGAATTTCTGTTCTTTGAAATGTTATCCATAATTTGTTATGATTCTCACAGTCAAATGTCTTTGCATAGTCAATAAAACAAAAATAAACATCTTTCTGGTATTCTTTGCTTTCACCAAGATCCATCTGACATGAGCAATGATATCTTTCCTTCCATATCCTCTCCTGAATCCGGCTTGAGTTTCTGGCAGTTCTCTGTCTATATACTGCTGCAACCATTTTTGAATTGCCTTTAACAAAATAGGGAGCTCTGGTGGCATACTGCCTAAGGCATTTGACTGCTAACCAGAAGGCTGGAAGTTCAAACCCACTAGCCACTCCATGGAAGGAAGATTGGGCAATCTATTTGCTTAGTGATACCACCTCGGAAACCCAAGGAGAGGTCACTATGAGTTGGATCTAACCAAGTGGCAGTGAGTTTGATTCACTTTTTAGGAATCTAAAAAAATCACAGATTGCAT
>NW_006921660.1:8615474-8620610 GCF_000298275.1 Orycteropus afer afer
TTTTTCCCATGCTGCTTTCAGGATTCTTTCTTTGTCTTTGGTTTCTGTGAGTTTGATGATGATATGTCTCAGTGATTTTCTTTTGGGGTCTATCCTATTTGGCGGTTGTTGCACTTCCTGAATAGGTATATTCTTATCTTTCATCTTATCAGAGAAGTTCTCTTCCAACAAATCTTGGACAATTTTCTCAGTGGTTTTCTTTTTCTCTTCCTGTTCTGGAATTCTGACTACATGTAGATCATTTATTTTGATGGTATCCCACATGAATCTTAGGCTTTCTTCATTTTGTTTTGAACTGTTTTTCTGACTGATCACTTTCCAAAGAAGTATTCAGATATTTGTCTTCAGTCTCATTAATTCTGTCTTCCATTGACTTGATTCTACTCTTTTGCCCTTTTCATGTGTCATCTATTTCTGAAAATTTCATATTAATCTTCTGGCTCCCTATCTGTAGATTTTTAATTATTTCTAATTTTTCATTTATTTTGTCATTTTGTTCTTGTATTTTCTTCCAAAATTGTTCTGGGGTTTTCTCTTTGTTTTCTTTAATTCTGTCAGTGTTTTCCTTGCACTATCTCTCACTCTTTTGCAGGTACCTAAGTATAGTTCTTTTGAATTCCTTATCAGGGAGAATCAATGTTACTTCTTCCTCATGGATGTGTTCTGGATCTGTATCCTGTTCCTTTATTTCTACCACTTTATCTCACTTATTTGTGTGGATTGTGATGGTCTGTTGTCTCTCAGGCATTGTGACTTTGTTGTATTTATAGTTAATTGGTGATTGTATGTTGGAGTGATTGCTCTAATATTTTTGTTTTCTTTTCCTTTTTTTTTTTTTGATATATCAAAATAAGCATAACAAGGGGATTATCACACCTTTCCTGTCCTTTGTGGCAGGTATGTCCTTCTGGTCCCTGGCAAGTGGAGCCTATACTTAGATACTTGGAATCTGAGGGAACACAGTCACTTTAAATATACAAAATGGTTGAACTGATTGTAAACATTTAAATTGGCTTCACCCTCCTGACAGCCAAAGTAAGCAAGGTACTATGCTCCTGTATTCACTAGCTGGCAGTACTTGTGCACTTACCACCTGTTTCCTGGTGTGTTTGATAGAGAATGAGAGTGGCTGCACAGCTATCTGTTAATTGTCTTTGAAGAGCAGTTAAGGGTGAGTCTAGATCTGGTGGAGTAGTGCCTAAGGCATTTGACTGCTTACCAGAAGACTGATAGTTAAAACCCACCAGCCACTCCTTGGAAGGAAGAGTGTCCTATCTACTTCTGTAGAGATACTCTCTTGGAAACCCAAGGAGGGGTTACTATGCATTGAATCAACTCGCCAACAATGAATTTGGTGTGGTTTAGTTTAGGCTCTTATTGCTGGTCATGTATCACTGGCTAGTTGGTGCAGAAGGAAGTGGTGGCTCTCAATTAGTAAGTGGAGCTGCAGGAGGTGTGGATGTGGTTGTGTCAATGGGAACTGTTGCTGTCTCCCACTCAGACAAAACAACAATCAAAAAGCCATCAAAAAAGTAAAATCAAAAGGACAAAAAAAACACTGAAGAACCACACAGGGACAGTCACCAAAAAGAGAAAAGAGAAAAATGAAAGGGGGGGGGGAGGGAAGATGAAGAAAGACAATAAATGAGAGTAAATATTGAAAGGAATAATTTAAAAAATCAAAAGAAATATGTATAGAAAAAGGGAAAAGAAAGAAAAAAACAACCCCTGGAATTTCTGGTGAGGGGGGGAATATAACAAAAGAGGTAGAGTAGAATAATAATGAAGGAAAAAAATGCAAAAAGAAATACAAGGAATGGGGAGAACCACAAGAAAGAAAAAGATGGGAACCAGGAACAAAGAAGAGTGAAAAAAGCTGAAAACTAGAACCTGGTGAGGAAAGAAGAATAATAATAAAAAAGATGAAACAAGGGGAGAAAAAAACAGAAAAAAAATTAAAACAGGTAGAAACAAACAAACTGAAAAAAAAAAAGGAAAAATAAAATCTGGGCAAGGCAAGGCAGGGTACCCAGGTTCCATCAGTTCACACAGAATATGATAGAATTCCTGTTGGCCAGAAGGTGGGTAGGAGTGAGGGATGGCCACACCTCCGTTCTCCAAGAGGGTATGAAGAATAAGTGTAACAAGGGGTTTATCACACCTTTCTGGTCCATGGCAAGTGGAGCCTATACTGAGATACTTGGAATCTGAGGGAACACTGTCACTTCAAATATCCAAAATGGCTGAACTGTTTGTAAACATTCAAAATGGCTACACCCTCCTGACAGCCAAAAATCCACAACTCATCCCATCTCCCTCTTCACTGCTTCCCCTTTTTTTTCATCAACCACCAGTGCAGTCCTCTTGCATCCCCTGAAGATCAGGGGTGATTTTTAGGTTAATTCTTAAGTCTTAAAACTCCTTGGCAAAATCTAAGCTCTCTGTGCTATCAGGGTCTCTTACAGTCTGCAGCTCTATATGTCTCCTTTTCGGTGTTTACATGCAGGTTCTTCTACTAGTTGGAGTTTAGTCCATTTCTGTATCCTTCCTTTCAAAGCTCAAGGATCCAGGATTTTCTTCTGTATCTGTCTTATTTGATTCCCCTTTTCTTGATGAAGAGTGTTTGTGTTGTTTGTCCACCTATTCCACCATTTTACCAGAACACCTTATGGAGCATTGTTTTTCAACACTTCCTTCAGTGCTGCTACACTTAATACCATGTTTTTTGATTCTATGCTACCTTCCGAAATTGTTGAATGTTGACCAATTCTTTCTGGTACAGTGACTGTGTATATTCCTTCTATCTTCTTCTGATGTTTCCTGCATAATTCAATATTTGTTCATAGAATCATTCAATATTACAACTCAAGACCTGATTATACCCTTCACATCATTCAGCTTGAGAAATGACAAGTGTGTTCTTCACTTTTAGTTTTCTAATTTCAAGTCTTTGCACATTTCATTTTAATGCTTGACTTTGTCTAATGTTGCCTTTTGAAATATTCTGTTCAGCTCTTTTATTTCATTATTTCTTCAATTTGCTTTAGTTACTCTGCTGTTCAACAGCAAGCTTCAGAGTCTCTTATGTCATCCATATTTCTTCTTTTCCTGCCTTTTTAATAACAGTTTGTTTTTTTTTTCCCTTCATATATGAGATTCTTAATGCCATCCCACAACTCATCTAGTCTTTGGTCATTGCTGTTCAATGTGTCAAATCTATTCTTCGTATGGTCTCTAAGTTTAGATGGGATATAATCAAGTCATATATTGGCTCTAGTGGACTTGTTTTAGTTTTCTTCAGCTTCAACTTAAACTTGCATATGTGCAACTGATATTACATATTACATATTACAATCACCACCTGGTCTTGTTCTGAATGATTTTATTGAGTTTTACCATGGCTTCTTTCCACAGGTGTAATCAATTTGATTCCTGTGTCTTCCAATTGGTGAGATCCATGTATGTAGTCACCATTAACAGCTGCATTCTTAACCATTGAGCCACCAGGCTCCTTTTCATAAGGTTAAAGAAATATATTTCTCTCTCTCTCTCTCTGTATATATATATATATATATATATATATATATATATATATATATATATATATGTAAAAATCAATGATGGGATAACAAGCCAATCAGCTGAATGTTGTAAGATAACTCTGCCTGAGATTTCTGGCAAGATAGTGGAATAGGCAGACAAGCTACACAGATCCTCTGCAACAAAGCAATGAGAAACTAATTGAAACTGATACAGAAGATGAGCCTGGAACTCTGAGATTTAAAGAGAAGGTTAAAGAAGTGGATTAAATACCAACTAGCAGAAGAAGCTAAATGAAACTGTGAGTAAGGAGACAAGTGGAGCTGCAGACTGCTCACTGTCCTGAGAGGACAGCCATTTAGAATATTTCCTGATATCAACCTATGAGTCAGATCTGCTCACCAAGGCTACAATGGGAAGAAGTGCACTGGTGCCTGATGACCAGAAAGTAGAACAGCGAGGTAGGGGACAAGCAGACCGGTGGACTGCTAGTGGTGCAGCAATTTTGGACATTTCCATGTTGTGGTGCAGTCTTTCCAGTATGTGTGGGTCTTAATCTTGCTTGCACTGTGACCTGGGAGTGTGCTGCACCTGCTGAGAAAAGCATGGGCAACCACAATGGAGACTGATAACTGGAGAGGTGCACTTGTCCCATTGTTATTCTTGTGCCCTGTACCCTCTTTATGAACATGGGTGTAGCCATTCCCCAGCCTCCACCCACCTTCTTGATATATGGGGGCTCTATCCCTGGTCTGTGACCTGGCAGAATCTGTGTGCAGTGCCTGGCCCCCTACATATTTGTTTTTGTTTGTTTGAAAATTGTTCTTTTTATCTTCCACCTATCTTCCCCACCCCCCTTTCTTGGCCTGTTCTTGAGTTTTATTTATTTATTTATTTTCCTTTTTCCTGGTTTTATTACTTTTTCTTTCTTTTGTTTTTTTCTATAACTTGTTTTTCCTTTGGCAGTTTTCCCTATTCTTTTGCTATTGCTCTTTTCTCTCATTTGTCCTCCACATATGTTGTGGCTTTTTTTTTTTTTTCCTTCCATTTTTCTCCTTTTCTTTCTTTTATCATTTTTGAATATGTTTTGAAAATTTTTATTCTTATTTATTGCATTTCTTTTTTTTAATTTTGTGATTGTTTCTGTTTGTTTATGTGGTTTAAGATTTTATTCTCTTGTTTTTGTTTTTGGTTTCATTTTTTATTTATTTTATTATTTTGTCTAAGTGAGTGGGAGACAGCAACTGTTGGCATGAAATCCCACTATACTCACACCTCCTGCAGCCCCATCCATGAGTTAGGGCCACCACTTGGTTTTACACCAACTCATCAGTGATAGATGGCAGCCAAAACAAGTTAAACTCATCCTCAACTGCTCTTTATGATCAGCTAACAGAGACCTGTGCACATGGTCTCATTCTTTTTCACATCCACCAGGAGACAGGTGGTTAGTGACTAAATGCTAACAACTAGTGAATAATGGAGCACAGTACCCTGTTCCCACAGTGTTCTGGTTACCTAGCGCTGTTCTGACAGGAATATACCACAAATGGGATGGCCTTAACAAACGAGTTTATTCTCTTACAGTTTGGAGGC
>NW_006921660.1:8621585-8622379 GCF_000298275.1 Orycteropus afer afer
CTTAATCTTCCCATACCAGGTCCTAGTTTTCAGCTCTCCCTCTTGCTTCCAGCCCACTGAAGCTAGAGGCATCTCTCCACTTAGGCAGCTATTGGCTGCTGAGGCTAACAAGCCCAAGGTTTACAAATAAAATGTCACAGTCCTGATGTTACCAAACCACATGGCAGGTCATGAATTCAAGTCCATTGTAAGTCCCAAGGTGGGCAGAGCATGGCAAGCTGCTGAACAATGACATGGCTACATGTAGGGTCCAAGTGTGCCAAAAGCTAGAGACTATTCCCAAGGCTTCTCCTTATATACAGGAAGCAGACTACATCCCAAAGGCAGTTACTCAGCTGCTTGTGGTAGATCCCACTATGGAATTGATTGCCAGTCTCAAGATGGGGAAAAACTACCATCAGCTGCACAGCCACTTAACCAGGCCCAGCAAAGTTGATATACAAATTTACCACACACAGATATATCAAAACAAAATAAAAGAAGAAAATAATAATAATAATAACTTACATGAATCACACAAATATTTAAGCACAAATTAAACATAAATACAACACCACCACAGTGCTTTGGAGACAATAGACCATCGCAAGCCACACAAAATGGAAGATAATGTAGTAGAAACAAAGGACTGGGATATAAACCTAGAAAAAATCCCTGAGAAAGAATAAACATTGGAACTCCCTGATAAGGAATTCAAAATAATTATATTTGAGTACTGTTATAGTTGGAACTGTGTGTCAACTTGGCTGGACCACAATTCTGTGTGGTTTGATCTGTTGTGGTGTGGTTGTTCC
>NW_006921660.1:8622652-8623285 GCF_000298275.1 Orycteropus afer afer
TCCTTGGTCCCTGTGGCTGCAAGAGTCAGGAAAAGCCTCCAGCTTGACTTGACATTTGATCCAGGAACTTTGGACTTGCCAGCTTCTATAAATGTGTGAGCCATTTTCCTAAGATAAATCTCTCTCTCTCTCTCTCTCTCTCTCTATATATATATATATATATATATAAGTTTTACTGATTTTGTTTCCCTAGAGAACCCAGTCTAACACATTTGGTACCAAGAGTGGTTCTAGAGAGACAAAACCATAAGGATGGGCTCCCTAAATTTGTTCCCCAGTTTGATTAATCTTAAAGACACTAGTGACCCTGCCTCTGTTAGTAAAGAGGGCTGTGCTAATCTGTGGCATGAGGTGACAACATTAATACATGAAATAGCACCACCAATAGATCAAGTACTTATGAGAATTGATGCTCTGGGTGATCGGATATTTGATACTTCTCTGCAAATTTGTAAGCATGAGGAGTATAAGGAAGCAGGTTGGTTGTTCCTACTTACACTAGACAAAGTGATGAAAGAGCGAGATGAGCTCAGAGCTGCTGAGTCTTGGCTTAAGTGCCACATAAAAGACCTCAGTGCTTCCAGTTGTGCTCTGAAAGAATGTCTTATATCTTCTAGTAACAGAGCAGATATT
>NW_006921660.1:8623605-8629158 GCF_000298275.1 Orycteropus afer afer
ACATTGCTGAATATTCTCAGGAATTGCCCCAACCACCCATTGTTTCTGCTAGACCTATAACTAAAGTTAAGTCCAAGTGAGCCCAAAAAGGTGAAATAGAAAATGTGATTGATGAGGTGGTACACTACACCCAAAAATACCTGCTTGATTTTGCTAACATGTACAGACAGAAATATGGAGAATATGTATGGGAATGACTACTGAAGGTGTGGGATAATGGTGCAAGGAATGTAACATTGGATCAGTCTGAGTTTATTGATTTAGGCCAACTAAGTGTAGATTCTTCGATCCATGTTTCAGCTTGAGAGGTTAGGAAAGGAGCTAATAGTTTATTTGGTTGGCTTACTGAACCATGGATTATGTGGTGGCCTACCTTAAGTCAAGTTGAAGTACTAGACCTGCCTTGGTATAATGTAGAAGAAGGTATCTAAAGGCTGAGGGAAATTGGCCTGATAGAATGGGCTTATCAGATTAGACCCCTTCAGCCAGAAATGGAGAGTCCAGAAGATATGCCTTTCACCAGTATGGTGAGGAATAAATTTGTGAAGGGAGCTCCAGCATCCTTGAAGACAGCTGTGATTGCTATTTTATGTAAACCTGATTTGACAATGGGAACTGCCCAAATTGAACTAAGACATTTAACTATGATGGGGCTGATTGGACCCCATGGTAGTAGGGGTCAAGTAGCAGTGGTTAATCAACAAAGGCAAGGTGGGCATGGTTACCATAATGGACAGCAGAGTCGGAACAGTAATCAGAATAGTCTGAGTTGTGTGGAATTATGGCATAGGTGTGGGGCATGTCAAGATATTCCTACTAAAGTGAAGGATAAGTTATTTTATCTGGCTTCCCCCACAACTGAAAAGGAGGCACAATGTTTAGTGGGCTTCTTTGGATTTTGGAGGCAACATATCCTTCATTTGGGTGTGTTGCTGCAGCATATTTATCAACTGAATTGGAAAGCTGCTAGTTTTGAGTGGGGCCCAGAGCAACAGAAGGCCCTGCAACAGGTTCAGGCTGCCGTGCAGGCTGCTCTGCCACTTGGGCCATATGATCCGGCTGATCCAATGGTGCTTGAAGTGTCTGTAGTAGACAGAGATGCTGTTTGGAGCCTTTGGCACGTCTCTATTGGTAAATCGCAACACAGACCCTTGGGATTTTGGAGCAAAGCCCTGCCATCCTCTGCAGATAACTACTCTCCTTTTGAGAAACAGCTTTTGGCTTGTTACTGGGCTTTAGTAGAGACTGAATGCCTAACCATGGGCCACCAAGTCACCATGAGGCCTGAGCTGCCCATCATGAACTAGGTATTGTCTGACCCACAGAGTCATAAAGTTGGATGTGCACAGCAGCACTCCATCATTAAATGGAAGTGGTATATCAGAGATTGGGCTTGAGCAGGGCCTGAAGGCACAAGTAAATTGCATGAGGAAGTGGCCCAAATGCCTACAGTCTCCACTCCAGTCACATTACCTTCCCTCTCCCAGTCTGCACCTATGGCCTCATAGGGAGTTCCTTATGATCAGTTGACTGAGGAAGAGAAAACTCATGCCTAGTTTACAGATGGTTCTGTGTGATATGCAGGCACCTCTAGAAAGTGGACAGCATCGGCACTGCAGCCCCTTTCTGGTACTTCCTTAAAGGACAGTGGTGAAGAGAAATCCTCCCAATGGGCAGAACTTCAAGCTGCTTATATGGCTGTTCACTTTGCATGGAATAAGAAATGGCCAGATGTGTGATTATATACGGATTCATGGGCTATGGCTAATGGCTTGGCTGGATGGTCTGGGATTGGACGGAGCATGACTGGAAGATTGGTGATAAGGATGTATGCAGAAGAGGTATGTGGACAGATCTCTCTGAATGGGCCAAAGGAGTAAAGGTATTTGTGTCTCATGTGAATGCCCACCAAAAGGTGACTTCAGCAGAGGAAGACTTTAACAATCAAAGTGGATAGGATGACATGTTCAGTGGAAACCAGCCATCCTTTTTCCCCAGCTACTCCTGTCATTGCTCAAAGGGCTTATTAACAAAATGGCCATGGTGGCAGGGATGGAGATTATGCATGTGCTCAGCAACATGGACTCCTGCTTACCAAGGCTGATTTGGCTACCGCGCCTGCTGAGTGCCCAATCTGCCAGCAGCAGAGACCAATACTGAGTCTGAGATATGGAACCATTCCTTGGGGTGATCAGCCAGCAACCTGATGGCAGGTTGATTACATTGGACCACTTCCATCATGGAAAGGACAGCATTTTGTTCTTACTGGAATAGATACTTATTCTGGATATGGATTCACCTTCCCTGCACACAATGCTTCTGCCAAAACTACCATCCGCGAACTTGCAGAATGCCTTATCCACTGTCATGTATCTCACGCAGCACTGCTTCAGATCAAGGGACTCATTTCACAGCAAATGAAGTGTGGCAATGTGCTTATGCTCATGGAATTCACTGGTCTTACCATGTTCCCCACCATCCTGAAGCAGCTGGCTTGACAGAACGATGGAATGGCCTCCTGAAAACACAATTATGGCACCAGTTAGGTTGCAATACCTTGAAGGGTTGGGGCAATGTTCTCCAGGAGGCTGTATATGCTCTAAACCAGCATCCAATATATGGATCTGTTTCTCCAATAGCCAGGATTCATGGGTCCAGGAGCCAAGAGGTGGAAACGGGAGTGGTACCACTCACTATTACCCCTAGTGACCCACACAAAAAAATTTTGCTTCTTGTCCCTGCTACCCTATGCTCTGTGGGTCTGGAGATCTTAGTCCCAAAGGGAGGAACACTCTCACTGGAGACACAATACGGATTGCAGTGAATTGGAAATTAAGAATGCCACCTGGCCATTTTTGCTTCCTCATGCCTCTGGATCAACAGACAAAGAAGGGCAATACTGTACTATGTGGTGTGATAGATCCTGATTATCAAGGGGAAATTGGATTGGCTTTACGTAATGGAGGTAAAGAAGACTATGTCTGAAATATAAGACATTCTTTAGGATGTCTCTTAGTACTACCATGCCCTGTGATTAAAGTCAATTGAAAATTACAGCAACCCAAATCTAATATGACTGCTAATGGCCCAGACCCTTCAGGAATGAAGTTTTGGGTCACCCCACCAGACAAAGAACCACGACCAGCTGAGGTGCTTGCTGAAGGCAAGGGAAATACAAAATGGGTGGTGGAAGAAGGTAATTCTGAACATCAGCTACAACCATGTGACCAACTGCAGAAATGAGGACTGTGATTGTTATATTTCTTCATTGTCTATGTGCACCAAATATTTTTGTTTCCTTCTGTTATAGACTGTGAAATGTAAATAAGGTTAATGTGTAATGGTTGTATGTGTGTTAGCATATCATGTTAGGCACAAATATGACTTTATAATTGTCCTTATTTAGACATTATATATGGTTAAAAAGATGTGTACAACTGCTAAGTTGACAAAAACAACATAGGGAAATTCAGAAGATTAATACTAAGATTTCAAAAACAGATAATAGATTGAACGGACAAAAGAATAGATGGAATCATTGGAAGACAGAATTAATGAGGTTGAAGACAGATAACTCAATACTACTTTAAGGATCAATCAGACAAAAGATCAAAATATAATGGAGAAAACCTAAGATTCATATGGGATACCATCAAGAAGAATAACCTGCATGTAACCTGAATTCCAGAACAGGAAGAGACAGGTAAAACCACAGAGAATATTGATGAAGATTTGTTGGAAGACTATTTCCCTAATATGATGAAAGATGAGAATATATCCATTCAAGTAGTTTAACAAACCCCAAACAGGATAGATCCCAAAAGAAAATCAACATGATATGTCATCATTAAACTTACCAAAACCAAAGATAAAGAAAGAATCATGAAAGTGACACGGGGAAAATGAAAAGTTACCAACAAAGGGCAACCAATAACTAAGATCTTATTTTTTGGGAGAAACCATGCAGATGAGAAGGCAATTGGATATTACATATAAAACCCTGAAGGAAAACAATCTCCAACTAAGAATGATATACCCAGCAAAATTGTCCCTCAAACATAATGGCCAAATTAGGGGATTTCAAGATAAGCAGAAATTAAAGGAATTTGTTAAAACCAGACCAAACTTACAAGAAATACTAAAGGAAATCCTTCAGACAGAGAATCAATATCAACAAACAACAACCTATGATTAACATGCATCACAACATAACCCAGAAATTAACCAAGTTATAGAAGTATCCAAAGTAAAATAAGCTTACAAGGCAGTAAACAGTGAACCAGAAACATCAGTTGCTAAATGAGGATGACTACAAACTAAAAAGAAGGAGTTAATAGTGTAGTAACAGAACTTCTAAATGGTGTGTAAGTCGAGACGATTGTGAGATAGAAAAGACTCTTAAATTTGGGATTAAAATTATAAATTACAGGATAACCTCAAAGAAAAATAATATACTTTCACATCAAATTTTTTTTAAAAAAAGGACAAGTACTAATACATAATAAATACTAAAAAAAATAACAATGAAAAAGAAAATTATATGGGAAAAGGAAATCAGTAACACCACACACACACAAAAAAAAGCATAACAAAATGACATCAATAAATTTACATTTCTTGATAATTACATTGAATGTAAGTGGATTAAGTGTACCTCTCAAGAAAGGGAAAGTTGCAGACTGGATAAGCAAACATGACCCATCAATATGTTGGCTACAAAAGACTCACCTTAGACATAAAGACAAAAATAGACTACAAATCAAAGGTTAGAAAAAGGTATACCTAGCAAATGGTAACCAAAAGAGAGCAAGAGTGACAATATTAATTTCTTATAAAATCAACTTTGAGACAAAAGCAATCATAAGAAACAAGGAATGATATGATGTAATGATTAAAGGATCAGTTGAACAAGAGGACATACCATGATAAATATCCACTCACACAACAAAGAGCACAAAAATACATAAATCAGACTTTAACAGAACTGAAAAGACAAATAGATGACTCTACAGTAATAGTAGGAGACTTCAATACATCACTTTCAGTAAAAGATGGAACTAGAAAAAAATTCAACAAAGAACCAGAACTAAACAATAAAATTAACCAATTTGACCTCATAGACATCTACAGAGCATTTCATCGAACAACAGTAAAATAAACATTCTTTTTCAACACATATGGAACATTTTCCAGGGTGGACCATATGTTAGACCATATATCAAGCCTCAATAAATTAAAAACATTGAGATACTGCAAAACATTTCCTCAGATCATGTTTTAGTTACCTAGTGCTGCTCTGACAGGAATATACCGTAAATGGGTGACTTTAACAAACAGGAGTTTACTCTCTTACAATTTTGTAGGCTAGAGGTTTGACTTCCAAGTGCCAGGCTCTAGGGGCTGGGTAAAAGCCCCTCAAACTTGAGCTTCAGCTCTGGTTCTTGTTCCTGTCCCATTGAAGCTGGTTGTTGTTGTTGTTGTTGTTTTTGCCATTGAGTCGACCCCGACTCATAGCAACCCCTCCTTGGGTTTCCGAGGCAGTATCACTACGGA
>NW_006921660.1:8629723-8631691 GCF_000298275.1 Orycteropus afer afer
AAACCCACCAGCCACTCCTCGGAAGGAAGATGGGGCAATCTACTTCCGTAGTGATACTGCCTTGGAAACCCAAGGAGGGGTTGCTATGAGTTGGGTCTGACATGATGGCAAACAACAACAACAACAACAAACTATAAGATATTTTGGGAGGGGACACAATTAGATCCATGACATTCAATTCCTCCCTGCTGTCGAGTCAATTCTGACTCATAGTGACCTCTCCTTGGGTTTCTGTGGTGGTATCACTACAGCTAAGGAGACACACTTGTCTGTCAATTTGTCATCTGTAAGGTTTGTACATTCCTGTGAGGCTTGAGGCTGTGCCACTGGTGTTTCAGATGAAAGCAGAATAGCACGTGGTGCACAAATTTCAATGCTGCGTGTAGACTGAGGCAGACTAGGCAGAAGGAGGAGGCCATCCACTTCTCAAAAATTGGCCATGGAAATCCATATGAATAGCAGAGAAACACTGTCTGATATGTTATGGGGCAACTTTAAGAATAGTTGGAAAACATAGTCCAACACAGTACAGTCACTTGGGATGGAAGGCACTCAAAATAGGACTGGGAAAAAAGCTGCTTCATTAGAGTAGAACCAGTATTAATGACATGGATAAAGTAAGTCTTTCAGGACCTCCATGTGCTGATGTGACATGACTCAAATTGAGGAGAAACAGCTGCAAACGTTCATTAATAATCAGAACATAGAATGCACCAAGTATGAATCTAGGAAACTTGGAAGTTGTCAAAAATGAAATGGATCACATAAAGATTGATATGCCAGGCATTAGCGAGGTGAAATGGACTGGTTTTGGGCATTTTGAATCAGACACCATATGATCTACTATGCCAGGAATGACAATTGAAGAGGAATGGTGTGACATTCATCATCACAAAAGATGTTTCAAGATCTGTCCCAAAGTACAATGCTTTCAGTGATAGGATAATATCCATATGGCTACAAGGAAGACCAGTTAATATGACTATTATTCAAATTTATGCACCAACCACCAAAACAAAAGATGAGGAAATTGAAGATTTTTATCAACTTCTGTAGTCTGAAATTGACTGAACATGCAATAAAGATGTGTTGCTCATCACTGGTGATTGGGATTCAAAAGTGGGAAAGAAGGAAGAATCTCCAATAGATGGAAAAATTGGCCTTGGTGACAGAAATAACACTGGAGATCACATTATAGAATTTTGCAAGACAAAGAACTTATACATTGCAAACATCTTTTTTCAGCAACACAAACTGTGGCTATACATGCGGACTTCACCAGACGAAGTACGTAGCAGTCAGACTGACTACATCTGTGGCAAGAGGTGATGGAAAAGTTCAATATCTTGAGCCAAAACAAGGTCAGGAGTTGATTGTGGAACAGACCATCAACTGCTCATATGTAAGTTCAACTTGAAGCTGAAGACAATTGAAATAAGTCCACAAGAGCCAAAACATGATTTTGAATCTTTCCCTCCTGAATTGAGAGACCATCTAAAGAATAGATTTGATGCGTTGAACACCAATGACTGAAAACCAGAAGAACTGTAGGAAGACATTAAGAGTATCATCCATGAGGAAATCAACAGGTCATTAAAAAAATAAGAAAGAAAGAAAAGACAAAAATACATGTCGGAAGAGACTGTGAAACTTGACTTTGAGTGAAGAGTAGCTAAAGCAAATGCAAGAAATGACAAGACAAAAGAGCTGAATAGAAGATTTCAAAAAGTAGCTTGAAAAGACAAAGCCAATTACTATAATGGAATGTGCAAAGACCTGGAGTTAGAAAACCCAAAGGGAAGAACATGCTCAGCATTTCTAAAGCTGAAAGAACTGAGGAAAAAATTTAAGCCTTGAGTTGGAATATTGAAAGATTCTATGGGAAAAATATTGAATGATGCAGGAAGCATCAAAAGAAGATGGAAAGAATACACAGAATCACTGTACCAGAAAGAACTGGTCGATCTT
>NW_006921660.1:8633116-8639119 GCF_000298275.1 Orycteropus afer afer
CCAGACTTCATCTCACATACTTTGGTCATGTTGTCAGAAGGGACTATTCCCTGGAGAAGGATGTCATGCTTGGTAAGGTGGAGTGTTGACAAAAAAAGGAAAGGCCCTCAATGAGGTATATTGACACAGTGGTAGTGGTGATGGGCTCAGTGTAACAAGAATCATGGAACTGGCACAGGACCGGGCAGTGTTTCATTCTCTTGTGCATAGGGTCACTATGAGTTGGAGATGACTTGATGGCACCTAACAACAACAACAGAAGTTGGTTATTTAAAGAGATTAATAAAATCAACAAACCATTAACAAACTTAACAAAGGAAATGAAGAAGAAGATGCAAATAGCATGAATAAGAAATGAAGGGGGTGACTTCACAACAGAAGCAACAGAAGTAAAAAGAATAACAATAGGATATTATGGAGAACTGTACTCCAACAAATTTGAAAAGCTGTATGTAATGGACAGATTCCTATAAACACACTACTTACCTAAACTAACACAGACTAAGACAGGAAAATTAAACACACCCATAACAAAAGAAAAAAATTGAACAAGTCATAAAAAATTTACCAATAAAAAGAAATCTTGGCCTAGGTCGTTTTGCTGGAGAATTATACCAATCATTCAGAGAAGAGCTGACACCAAAATTAAACTAATCCCGAATACAGAAAAGGACGGAATACCCCCAATTTCATTTTATGAAGCAAGTGTAACCCTGATACCAAAATGAGGAAAAGGCACCACTAGAAAACAGAACTACAGACCATCAATGTCCCTCATGAATATAGATGCAATAATCTTCAACAAAATCCTAGCCAATAGACTCCAACCACATATCAAAAATAATAAATCATGACCAAGTGGAATTCATACTAGATATGCAAGGATGGTTCAAATTAGAAAATCAATCAACATAAGCCATTATATAAGTAAAGAAAAACAATCACATGATCATATCAATAGATGCAGAAAAGCCATTTGATAAAATCCAACACCAATTCCTGATAAAAATTATCAGAAAAATATGAATAGAGGGGAAATTCCTCAAAGCAATAAAAAGCATATATGCAAAACCAACAGATAACATTATTGTCAGTGGAGAGACTGAAACCACCCCCCTTGTGAAAAGGAGCCAGACAAGATGTCCTCTATCACCACTTCATTCAACATTGTATTGGAAGTCCTAGACAGGGCAATAAGGCAAGAAAGGGAAATCAAAGGCATCCAAATTTGTAAGGGAAAAGCAAAACTAGCCCTATTTGCAGATGATATGATCTTATATATAGAAAACCCAAGAGACTCAGCAAGAAAATTACTGGAACTTATTGATTTAGTATAGTGGCAGGATACAAGATCAACATGCAAAAATCAATTGGATTCCTCTACACTGAGAAAGAGGTCTCTGAAAAGGAAATACAAAAATCAATACCATGTATAATAGCTACCAAAAAGATGAGGTACTTGAGAATAAATCTCACCAGGAACACAAGAGACTTATACAAAGAAAACTATAAAACACTACTTCAAGAAAATGTAAGAGATCTACAAAAAAGGAAGAATGTACCATGCTCATGGATAGGAAGATTAAACATTGTGAAAACATCACTACTACCCATATTAATATATACTTTCAATGCAATCTTTATCCTGATTCCATCAGCATTCTTTAAAGACATGAGAACAAATCAGTAATTTATACAGAAATATAGAATGGAAAACAATCTTAGATAAGGAAAATACTACTGAAGAAGAACAAAGTAGGAAGTCTCAGACTTTCAAATCTCAAAACCTACTACACAGCCACAGTTGTCAGACGGCCTGGTATCATTACAAAGAAAGACACATAGATTAGTGGAACAGAGTTGAGAACCCAGAAATCAATCTATTGACCTATGGTCAGTTGATCTTTGATAAAGGTCAGAAATCCATTAAATGGGTAAATCTTTCACAAATGGTGCTGGCAAAACTAGATATCCATCTGGAGTAAAATAATATAAGATACACACCTCCCCCCATACACAAAAACTAACTTCAGATGGATAAGACTTAAATGTGAAACTTAAATCTATAAAGTTCATCAAAGAGAAAATAGAGGCAAACTTGTTGTTGTTGTTAGGTGCCGTCAAGTCATCTCTGACTCATAGCCACCCTATGCATAGAAGAATGAGACACTTTCTGGTATTGTGAGAGCCTCATGATCTTTGCTATACCTGAGCCCATCACAGCAGCCACTGTGTCAATCCATCTTGTTGAAGGCCTTCCCCTTCATTGACCCTCCACTTTACCAAGCATGATATCTTCTCCAGGGAATGGGTCTTTCTGACAACATGAGCAAAGTAGGTGAGACAAAGTCTGGCCATTCTCACTTCCAAGGAGCATTCAGGCTCCTTTTAGCAGACCATGATACTATTAGCATTCTTTTTCAACACAACAACTCAAAAGCATCAATTCTTATTTTGTCTTCCTAGTGATACTGCCTCGGAAACCCAAGGAGGGGTCGCTATGAGTTGGGTCCGACTCGATGGCACATAACAACAACAACAACATTCATTGTCCCGCTTTCACATGCATAAGAGGTGATTGAAAATACCATGGCTTGGGTTAGGCACACCTTAATCTTCAAGGAGACATCTTTGCTCTTCAGAACTTGAAAGAGGTCTTTTGCAGCAGATTTGTCCAATGTAATATGTCATCTGATGTCTTGCCTGCTGCTTCCATTTGTGTTGAACCAAGTAATATGAAATCCTTGACAACTTCAATCTTTTCTCCATCCACCATGAAACTGTTTATTGGACCAATTGTGAAGATTTCTGTTTTCTTTACATTGAGATGCAGTCCATACTGCAGACTGTAGTCTTTAATTTTCATCAGTAAGTGCTTCAATTCCTCCTCAATTTCAGCAAACAAAGTTGTGTCATCTGAGTATCACAGGTCATTAATGAGTCTTCCTCCAATCCTGATGACACATTCTTCTTAATATAATCCAGTTTTTGGATTATTTTCTCAGCATACAAATTGAATAAATATGGTGAAATGATACAACAACCTTGATACACTCCTGTCTTGATTTTGAACCATGCAATATCCCCTTGTTCTATTCGAACAACAGCCTCCTGATTGATGTACAAGTTCTTCATGAGTACAATGAAGTGTTTGGGAACACCCATTCTTCTCAATATTATCCATAATTTCTTATGATACACACAATCAAAAGCTTTTGCATAGTCAATAAAACATAAGTAAACATCTCTCTGCTACTCTTTGCTTTCAGATAAGATCCATGTGACATCACCAATGATAGTCCTCATTCCATGCTCTCTTCTGAATACAGTTTGCATTTCTGGAAGCTCTCTGTCAATATACTGCTGCAATTTTATTTTAATTATCTTCAGTAAGATTTTACTTGCATGTGATAATAATGATATTGTTTAATAGTTTCCACATTCCATGGGATCACCTTTCTTTGGAATGGGTACATATATGAATCTCCTCCAGTCAGTTGGCCAGGTGGCTGTCCTCAAAATCTCTTGGCATAGCTGAGTGACTGCCTCTAGCATGACATACATTTGTTGAAACATATCACATGGTATTCCATCAATTCTTGGAGCCTTGTTTGTTGCCAATTATCTCAGTGCAGCTTCAACTTCTTCCTTCAATACCATTTTACTTGGTCATATGCTACCTCCTGAAATGGATGAACATCGACCACTTCCTTTTAGTACAGTGCCTCTGTGTGTTCCTTCCATCTTCTTTTGATGTTTCTAGCATCATTCAATATTTTGCCCATAGAATCTTTCAGTATTGCAACTGGAAGCTTAATTTTTTTCCTCAGTTCTTTCAGTTTGAGAAATGCTGAGTGTGTTCTTCCCTTTTGGTTTTTCTAACTTCAGGTCTTTGTACATTTCATTATAGTGATTGGCTTTGTCTGCTCGAGCTGCTCTGTGAAATCTTCTGTTCAGCTCTTTTATCTTGTCATTTCTTCCATTGGCTTTGGCTACTCTCTGCCCAAGGGCAAGTTCCAGTCTCTTCTGACATCCACTTTGGTCTTTTCTTCCTTTCTTGACTTTTTAATGACCTCTTGGTTTCTTCATGGATGATGTTCTTGATGTCATCCCACAATTCCTCTGGTTTCCGGTCATTGGTGTTCAACACATTAAATCTGCTCTTTAAATGGTCTTGAAATTCAGGAGGGATATGTTCAAAATCATATTTTGGCTCTTGTGGACTTGTTTTAATTCTCTTCAACTTCAACTTGGATGTGTATATGAGTAGTTGATGGTCTTTGCCACAATCAGCTCCTGGCCTTGCTTTGGCAAAAAATATTGAACTTCTCCATCACCTCCTGCCATGGATGTAGTCAAATTTCATGTGCGTTCTGACCTGATGGGCTCATCTTCCAGCAGTATATCTGATAATGTTTCAGGGCTATTCATAAAGTTTTCTAGTAATACATCAGACAGTGTTTCACTTCTATTCATAAGAAAACTGAATTACAACACAGTTGGTGATAGGATAATATTCATATGCTTACAAGGAAGACCAGTTAATAGTACTATTATTCAAATTTACCCACTAACCACCAAAGCCAAAAATGAGGAAATTAAAGATTTCTACTAACTTCTGCAATCTGAAACTGACAGAACAGAACATGCAATCAAGATGTATTGTCCTGCTCAGATGACACAATCATTGGTGACTGGAATGGAAAAGTTGGAAACAAAGAAGAGTTATTGGTAGCTGGAAAATATGGTCTTGGAGATAGAAATAGTGCTGGAGATTGTATGATAGAATTTTGCAAGACCAAGCAATTTGCAATTTATTCATTGCAAATACCTTTTTTGAACAACATAGGACTTCACCAGATGGAGTACACAGCAATCAGATTGACTACATCCGTGGCAAGAGGTGATGGAGAAGTTCAGTATTGGCCAATTGTGTTATAAGTGGATGGTTTCCTCCTTCTCCCAAGTCTGTCTTATCCCAGAAGCTCTGCTGAAACCTGCCTATCATGGATAACCCTGCTGGCATTTTGCAACACTGTGGCACAGCCTCCTGCCTCATAGCAGTACGCAAGCCACCATAGGACAACAAACTGACAGACAAGTTCATCTCCCTTAGTTGTTCCTCACCCCTCTGCACCTACTTAACTTGGGCAATGGCCTTATAATAGAGCCACTGACAAAAGAAAAACAGTCCCCAACCTCCGGACTGCCTACCTCAGTCCCCAGGTTTAATGTACAACCACACCCAAGCAAAAAGCAGACCCCAGACCCAGGTTCCTCTACCTCAGGCCTCAACCTTAATATGCAACCATCCCTGAGTGAAAAACAGCCTCCTTGGGCATAATCCAAGATGCACAAATAGCAGAAGATAAACTAGATGATTGGAATCTTTTAAAAATTAAATTCTTACATGTATCAAAAGAGTTCTCAAAAAAAACCAAAAAGAGAACCTGTCAAATAGGAAAAATATTCAATCATGACATATCAGACAAAAAACTTATCTCTGAAATTTCTGGAAAGCTCCAGCACCTCAACATGAAAAAAGACAATTAAAAAATGGATAGATAATATGAACAGCCACTTAACCAAAGAAGATATTCAGGTAGCCAACAAACACATGAAGAAATGCTTGTGATCATCAGCCATTAGAGAAATGCAAATCAAAACAACCATGAGATATCTTGTCACCCCAGCATTAATAACATAGTTCAACAAGACAAAAAAAAAGAAATGCTGGCAAGGATGTGGAGAGTTTGGAAATCTCATACACTGCTGATGAGACTGTAATATGATAAAGCCACTGTGGAAGTCAATATGGCAATTCTTTAAAAAGTTGGAAATAGAAATATCATTTGACCCATCAATGCCATTGTTGTTGCTGTTGTTATTTGCCGTCGAGTTGGCCCCAACTCATAGCAACCCCTCCTTGGGTTTCCAAGGCAGTATCACTATGGAAGTAGGATTGCCCAATCTTCCTTCTGAGGAGTGGCTGGTGGGTTTGAA
>NW_006921660.1:8639984-8646691 GCF_000298275.1 Orycteropus afer afer
AAAAAAAAAAAAAAAAAGAGATTATTATTTTGTAGCAGTATATCTGAAGAAGAGATACAAGAATAACAAAGATTTTTCCAATATAGCCCAATTTGAACAATGGTAAATTTCAACACTTCTAAGATTAATATACCAAAAGTTAAAATCCAATATAATCATTTTATATTTTGTCTCATATAGCAGAAAGAAATCAGAATGTAAATGAGATAACCTTGGTGTAGTGATAGCTCCTTATTGACTTTCAAATTATTAAAACTCTTTCATCTGCAGCCCTTTTATGCATAAAATTAGGGGATTAGGTAAGCCATTTTGAACTGTAAATCTAAGTCTTTTTTCACCATATTTTAAAATTTTCTTATATATGCCATGGATGTAAAAAATATTTTATGAGTATCATATAACCACTAAACAAAAACAAAGAAACTAACTCACTGTCATCAAGTCAATTTGACTCATAGCAACCTCTCCTTGGGTTTCTGAGGTGGTGTCACTACAAAAGTAGATCACCCAATCATCCTTTCGAGGAGTGGCTGGCAGGAACGAACCACCAGCCTTCTGGTTAGCAGTCAAATGCCTTAAGCACTGTGTCACCAGAGCTCCTATACAGCCACTAAGGACATGTATAAGAGTAGCACTAGTATCCTTGTGGTAGTTAAGATTGTGGGTAAACATAGCCTGTCTGTCTGAGTGGCTTGGCAGCTGGATATATTTATTCTGCATTTTGAGATTAGATGTGGTATAATCACTTTCATGGGATCTGCTGTGGTTAGTTAATTAGTTGAAGGGGAGATGCTTTTGGTGTGTGTCCTGCTTCCAGTATACATAGAAAAGATCCTGCTTTGGTTCACTCTTCATCTCCTATGTTTGGACTTGAACCAGTGGCCTGACGTGTTGCCTGATGATCTTGGGATTGTTGTCTTTGCAGCCTATAAGACAACAATCTTCCATTTTATCTGCTGATCTTGGATTAGTCAGTCACAGCACCCAGCAGCTATGTGAGTCAAGAGAAACTTCCAGCTTGTACCAGTGGATCTGGAAGGCAGAGCTGAACCCCAAGGTCAAGGAGCTTCCACTCAGCCTCCTAGAGCTGAAATTCTGAACTAGGATTTCTAACCTAGTTTTCCTTTAGAGCCGACATACTAAATGCAGACTTCTAACTTCCTAAACTGTAAGAAAATAAATTTCTGTTTGTTGAAGCCATCTACTTGTGGTATTTCTGTTATAGCAGCACTAGAGAACTAAGACAATACTAAACCAATCAGCATTTTTTCTGGTAGAGTGCTTGTTGCTATTGATTCAGTTTCAATCATGATGACCCTATAGGCAGAGGAGAACTGCTTCATAGGGTTTTCAAGGCTGTAATCCTTATGGATGGCCTCCACATCTTCCTACTGTGACGTTGCTTGTGGATTCGAACCACTAACCATTTGCTTAGCCATTGAGAGCTTAATCACAGTGCCACAAAGTTTTCTTTTCTATCTATAAGAAATTATTAATTTCAGTCACCTATAATGTATACATGATTATCAAGAAAGGATAGTGTTTTTGTATTTTGTAAAGCATCAAGCATCGTGTTGTTGTGGTGGTTGTTCATAAGCCTGGGAGTCTATAATGAGTTACCTTCCAATGCTCTTATCAAGGTACTGAATGATAGATCAGTTACAGTCTGAATGGTGTCCATCCTTCTCTGATTTTCAGTTTGCAATAATCTAATGTGAAAGTTGAGAATTCTCTTATTCATTGGAAAAAAAAGTGATAACATTATTAAAAAAAAAAAAGTACAGAAAACTTGAATATTTCTATTGTTTCCTGTTTATGTTTTCTTCGAGGTACAAGACATATCTTAAATACGTCCTCAAGCATGATCTCTAAATGGAGGTAAGAATATTGAACTATATGCACCAATACTCTCCCCTAAATGCATTAATCATTTTGTGATAAGTAATCAGAATATTAACAAAATGAAGTATTAATTTAAAGTATTTCAAAATAATTTGAAGTCCTGTAATACACAATAAGAACTACTTTGTTAAATGAGTTGTGTCATTTTTATCCACAGAGAGAGTACATATTTTCTGTTACATTGAGAACTTTTCATAATTTGTATGTCTCTAAAATGGAAAATTCATAAATGTATATTTAAGTTTAAACGTGAATATAAGTAAGCAATTATCAGTGTCTTATAGAAACATAGAGCATTCTTATTTGTTATTGTTTATATTTGTTTGTAGTATATAAAGATGCAAGAAAATTACAACTGCATAATAAAGAGTTATGCTTTGCCCATACTTGACTTCTTTTAAATTACCTGCAAGCAAATAAAATGAAAAAAAAAAAAAAAAAAGATTTAATAAAAAGCAACTAAGTTATTCATACAAATCCTATTATTTCTATTGATTTAGTAACAAGTAAACCTCATTTTCTGCTCTGTGGAGTGATAATGCTCCTGGCCATGGGATCTTTTATTTCAGAACTTTAATTTGAAATGTTTCAATCACCTCAGAAAGTTGCAAAATATTCCACCTGCTGATCTCCCAGAAGGAATATCATAATGCATATGTGCTATATTCTGCAACTACAGTCAGTATGTTAAAAGATCACATTACCTTTCTTCTTGGAAACCTACACTACACCTAAAATATGAAATATAGCTTTTATTTTTCTGGAGGGTCTCAGAGGTTCAGCTGCCGGTTGGCAACACCATTAAATAGGTTCAAGTTGGGAATGGAAGGTTAACAGCAGTCTGTGTAATAGAAATGTAGACAAAAGATAACCCAAGTTTCCATCTTTCAAGGGATTCAGCATTGCTAGCTGACTGTGAGCACTCAGTATTAAATCTAATAAAGTCCTCAGGCAGAGCAATGGTGGGGTTATTACCTTTGAGAAATGGCACTGTGATTTTCAGCATTTAGAAGCAGAGATAGGCAGAGAAGAAGGTTTTCTACTTTAAGGGATCCTGAACTGAAATCAAGATTCATAATAATTTTATGGCTCTAGATTTGATAAATGAATTAACATTTCCAGTATGAATGAAAATACTATTATGACATTGCTTCCTCTAAGTTATTTTCCAAGCCATATACAGAAACAGACACTGGCATATAATTTTGCAACTGTACTTCATCAAACCAAACTTCTTTGTCCTAACTCAATTTTCTCTCAGGCTAACAATGTCATCACTGGAAGAATCTCTAATTTAAGTGCTACTAATCCCTATAGATTTAATTTTAATATGAAGCAGAATATGAGACTGAGAAGAAGAATGTTGTAATGTGTAAAGGTTTGAAGGTGCAGTTAATTTGAAAGGTTCTAGTTTTAATTTACTTTTTCAAATTATCCTTCATACAATTCCATTTTGTCTTGTACATACTCCAGAATAATGTAGTGTTGTTGAAGATTTTCCATAGTCACTTTTATCTAGAAAGAGCTAAATTCATACAAGATATTCCTTAACAAAGACTTAAGCTCTCTATAATTTCCTGCATTTGAATTCTTACTTTTCATGAAATTTGCATTACATGACTTTTATATTTTAATCTATTTATTAAAGAACAGCTATCTGAAGCCAATGATAAAGATACCACTCTGTCAGTCTCATAGAAGGTTTTTCGAATATATATGTATTGATCAGATGGAATACACAGGAATAACATCACCTACATCTGTGGAAGGAGGCAATGGGGAAGTTCAATATCATCAGTCAAAACAAGGCCAGGAGCTGACTGTGGAATATCAATTGCTCACATGTAAGTTCAAGTCAAACCTGAAGACAATTAAAGCAAGTCCATGAAAGCCAAAATACAACCTTGATTATATTGCACCTGATTTTAGAGACTATCTAAAAAGTAGATTTGATGCATTGAACACCAATGACAGAAGACCAGATGAGTTGAAAGTCATCAAGCACATCATACACACACACAAAAAAAAAAACAAAGGATCATTAAAAAGACAAGAAAGGAAAGATAGAAAAAAAAAAATGGATGTCAGAAGAGACTCTAAATCATGCTTTTCAATGAAGAGTAGGTAAAGCAAATGGAAGAAATGAAATGAAGGAGTTGAACAGAAGACTTCAATGGGCAGCTCAAGAAGACAAAGTGAAGTACTATAATCATATGTGCAAAGACCTAGGTAGGAAATCAGAAAGGAAGAACATACTCAGCATTTCTCAAGCTGAAAGAACTGAAGAACAAATTCAAGCTTCTAGTTGCAATATTGGGGAGCTCTGGTAGCATAGTGGCTAAGACACTTGCCTGCTAACCAGACGGCTGGCGGTTCAAACCCACCAGCCACTCCTCGGAAGGAAGGTTGGGCAATCCTACTTCCGTAGTGATACTGCCTTGGAAACCCAAGGAGGGGTCGCTATGAGTCAGGGCTGACTTGACGGCACATAACAACAACAACAACAACAGTTGCAATGTTGAAATATTCTATGGGAAAAAATATTGAATGATGCAGGAAGCATCAAAAGAAGATGGAAGGAAAACACAAAGTCACTAAAGCAAAAAGAATTATTTGGTGTTCTGCTATTTCAGGAGGCAACGTAATGCTCAAGAACCAAGGGCACTGAAAGAAGAAGTCCAAGTTGCACTGAAGGAATTGGCAAAAAACAAGGATCCAGGAACTGACGAAATACCCATTGAGATGTGTCAATATATAGATGCCCCTCTGGAAGCACTTACTCATCTATGCCAAGAAATTTGGAAGACAGCTACCTAGACAAGTGATAGGAAGAGATCTATATTTATGCCAATTACAAACAAAAGTAATCCCACAAAATGAGGAAATTATCAAACAGGAACATTAATTAATGTCACAAGGAAGTAAAATTTTGCTGGCAATAATTCAAAAGAGGTTGTAGCAGTATATTGACAAGGAACTTCCAGAAATGCAAGTATTCAGAAGAGTACATGGAATGAGGGATATCATTGCTAATGTCAGGTGAATCTTGGCTGAAAGCATAGAATATCAGAAAGATTTTGTGGTACTTAAGGTTATGTGTCAACTTGGTTTGGCTTGCTTTTGAGTGAATGGGCAGCTGGATGTAGTTATTCCTCATGATGAGTTTGGTAATTACCTCCATGGTAGAATCTACTAGAGCAGCTGAGTAGCTGCCTTAGGAATGAAGTCTGCTTCAAGTATATAAGAAGCAGCATTGCAAATGATGTCTGGAGCTTTTTGGCAGGCTTGGACCCTCTATATACTTGTTTTCATTCAGCAGCCTGCCATGTTTCCTGCCAATTTCATGACTATCTCTTGGCTTGAACCTACCATGTTGTTTGGTAATCTTGGGACAGTTCTGTTTCATTTGTCCACCTTGGATTTGTCAGGCTCAGAAGTCAGCAATTATCTGAGTTAAGAGAAGCCTCCAGCTTCAGTGGGCTGGGAGCAAGAGGCAGAGCTGAAGCCCAAGGTCAAGGGGCTTTCACCCAACCCTTAGAGCTTGGTTCATTGAACTTAAACATCTAGCCTCCTAAACTGTAAGGAAATAAATCCTTGTTTGTTAAGACCACCCATTTGTGGTCTCTTCTGTTACAGCAGCATGAAATAACCAAAACAGATGTTCCTGTGTTATATTGACTATGAAAAGATACTTGACTGTGTGGATTATAACAAATTGTGGAAAACACTTTGAAGAATGGAAATTCCAGAATATTTAATTCTGCTCATGAAGAACCTATGCGTAGATGAAGAGGCTGTCATTCAAACAGTACAAGGCATACTGGATGGTTTAAAATCAGAAAGGATGTGTGTTAGGGTTGTATCCTTTCAGTATACATATTTAATCTGCATGCTGAGCATATAATCAGAGAAGTGGGACTTTATGAAGAGAAATGCAGTGTCAGGATTAGAAGAAGACTCATTAAAAACCTGCAATATACTGATGACACAACCTTCTTGTTGAAAGTGAAAATGATTTGAAGGACTTAATGAAGATCAAAGATTAGTCTTAGTATGGATAAACCTGAGCATAAAGAAAATGAAAATCCTCAAAACTGGACCAAAAAGTAACATCATGATAAATGGACAGAAGATTGAAGTTTTCAGAGATTTCACTGTTCTTGAATCCACAATCAAAAATGATTGGGAATGAAATAAATTAAGCAACAGTCAAGAAGTAAGAGGTTGTATTACACTGGGCAATTATGCTGCAAAAGACCTTTTTAAATCGTTAAGGAGCAAAGATGTCACTTCAAACACTAAGGTGTGACTCACCCCAAGCTGTGGTATTTTCAGTAGCCTCATATGCATGTGAAAGCTGGACAATGAATAAGGAAAACTAAAGAAGAGTTGATGTCTTTGAATTCTGATGTTAGTGAAGAATACTGAAAATACCACGGAGTGCCAGAAAACCAAACAAATCTGTCCTGGAAGAAGTTTACTTGATTCCAATTCACTCCTTAAAAGTGAGAATGACCAGACTTCCTCTAACTCCTTTTGTCATGTCATCAGAAAGGCCCAGTCCCTGGAGAAAGATATCATGCTTAGTAAATTAGAGAGTCCAAGAAAAAGAGGAAGACCCTCGACAAGATGGATTGATGCCATGGCTGCAACAATGGGGTCAACCATAGCATTGTGAGGATAGCGTAGGACCAAACAGGATTTCATTCTATTGTACATAGAATTGCTATGAGTCAAATCTGATTCGATGGCACCTAACAACAAAAACAACAACTATATATATGTATGTGTGAGTGTGTGTGTGT
>NW_006921660.1:8647091-8648103 GCF_000298275.1 Orycteropus afer afer
TATATGATATATATGTATATATATACGTACATACATACATACACATATGTTGATTATTGTTGTTGTTGTTTATATATCAAACTCACTGCAATCAAATCAATTCTGACTCATAGTGACCCCCATTTTGGTTTCCAAGGTGGTAAATCTTTATAGATGTGCCTTAGGTACTACACCAACAAAGCTTCTTACATATGTAGTAGTAGTGTCTAAGGCATTTGACTGCTAACCAGAAGGTTGGTGGTTCAAACCCACAAGCCATTCCGTGGAACAAGCCTGGGAAATCTACTTCCATAGATTGAGATCTACCACCTCAGAAACCCAAATGGGGGTTGCTGTAAGTTTGGCGTTGGTATATATATATATCTGTCATTTTGTCATACTGTGGTGGGTTGTATGTTGTGTCTATTGCTCTGAGGTTGGAGGCTATGACATCAGTATTTCAAAATCAGCAGGATCAGTCATGGTGGACAGGTTTTAGTAGAGTTTCCAGACTCAGAAAGAGTAAGGGGCCATTCACTTATCAAAGAATTGGTCAGGGAAAATTTTATGAATAGTAATGTAACACTGTCTGATATATTACTGGAAAACTTTATGAGTAGCCCTGAAACATTGCCCAATATAGTGCTGGAAGATAAGTCCCTGAGGTTGGAAAGGACTCAAAATATGACTGGGAAATAGCTGTCTCCTCAAAGTAGAGTTGACTTTAATGATGTGGTTGGAGTAAAGCTTTCAGGACCTCCATTTGCCAATGTGGCATGACTCAAAATGGGAAGAAACAGCTGCAAACATCCTTTAATAATCAGAACATGGAATGTATAAAGTATGAATGTAGGAAAATTGGAAGTTGTCAAAATGTAATGGAATGCATAAAGATTAATATTCTAGGCATTAGTGAGCTGAAATGGACTGGTTTTGGACATTTTGAATCAGACAAATATATGATCTACTATGTCAGGAATGACAAGTTAAAGAGGAATGTCATGTCATGCATTGTCACACACACGAAAAAAAA
>NW_006921660.1:8649303-8650438 GCF_000298275.1 Orycteropus afer afer
AAGATAATCTTGGACCCCTGATCCTTGAAGGGAAGGATATAGAAGTGGACTAAACCCCAAATAGCAGAAGAATTTACATGAAAATACCAAAAAAGGAGACATATGGAGCTACAGTCTGGCAGCAATCCTGAGTGATCCTGATGGCACAGACAGCTTGGAGATTCCCGAGTGGTGGTAGGACCTAAGAATTAGCCTAAAAATCAGTGCTGCTAGCCAGGGACTGCATGGGGACTGCTCTGGTGTCTGGGGAATAAAAGGAGAAGGTGAAGAGAAAAGCGGGCTGAGCTGTGGACTTTTGCCAGTCTGGAGGATGCCGCCATTTTGAATGTTACAAGCGGTTTGATTATTTTGATATTTAAAGAGACAACGCTCTCCAAGATTCCAGAGGCTTATGAAGAGGTTAAGCTTTCCAGCAACCTCAAGGACACTCCACATCTGCAAGACTGAAAAGGTACCACATTCCTGTTGTTACTCTTAAACCCCACACCCGCTTGGTGAACGGAGGCATGACCATCCCCCACTCCCACCCACCTTCTGGGCCCACAGGAACTCCATCACAGTCTGTGTGCTCAGACGGAGCCTGGGTGCCCTGCCCCGCCCTCCACCAATTTTTTTTTTCTTTCTTTCTTTTTCACTTTCTTTTTTCTGGTGATTAGTTTGCTTGTATTTGTCTGTTTCAAAATAACTATTATTATTAATACTTTTGTCCTTTTTACTATTAATCTTATTCTTCCCCTCCCAGGTCCTAGTTTTCAGCTTTTTTTATTTTCTTTTCCCTGTTCCTGGTTGAATTTATTTATTTATTTATTTATTTATTCCTTTTTTCCACTTTTTCTCATGGTTAACCCCATTCATTGTTTTTCTTTTTGCATTTTTCCCTTTTTTTTTTTTTTTCATTATTTTCCTTCTCTACCTTTTTGCTCTTAGTGCCCTATCCCCAGATATTGAAGGTTTTCTTGTTTTTTTCTTCTTCTTTTTCCCTTTATGTTTTTTTGGTTACTGTTCCTGTGTGCTTACATGGTGTGTTTTTTGTCCACATGCTTTCAGTTTTTTGATGGGTATTCAATTGTAATTTTTGTCTCACTGAGTGGGAGACAGCAACAGTCCCCCTAAGACACAACTACACCCACACCTC
>NW_006921660.1:8652929-8660637 GCF_000298275.1 Orycteropus afer afer
TGTCATCCACTTGGAAGGGGATCTATGTAGGAGATCCTTGATAGAGAGGGAGAACAATGTGGAACAAAATTCAAAATCATTTGGAGGAAAAAAAAAAAAAAAAAAGGGAGAGGGGACCAGGTTTGCTGGTCCCATAGAGCCTGGTGGAACCACTGCCCCTAGCTGCCCTTCAGGTCTGGAATAGAACCCACACATGTGGTTTCCAGCCAAACAAAAGACAGGCATATGAGTTGAACATTTACCTGAGGTAGATACGCTCCTTGGAGAGAACAATCATGGAAGAAAGAAGGGCTGTTTATGCAGAGGGAGACAGCTCAGGGGGCAGGAGTGTATGGAGGGATGGACACTGGGAAGAGGTAAATATGGGGAGGAAGTGGGAGGAGAGCTGTTGCATTGTGGTAAACTGTGGTCAATGTCATGAGACAAAGTATATGTGAACTGCTGTATGAAAAGTGAATTTGCTCTGTAATTCTTCACCCAATTCACAATTATAAATAAATAAATAAATAGATAGATAGATAGACAGATAGCTAGCTAGCTAGATAGATAGAAAGAAAAGGGAAAAAAGAAGAAGATGGAAGGAATACACAGTCACTGCATCAAAAAGAATTGGTTGATTTTCATCCATTTTAAGTGGTGGCATATGATCAAGAACCAATAGTGGTTAAGGAGGAAGTTGAAGCTGAACTGATTTGGAGAAAAACAAGCTCCAGGATTGACAGAATACCCAATGAGATGTTTCAACAAATGGATGTTGTGGTGGAGACACTCACTCATTTATGTCAAGAAATTTGGAAGACAGCTACCTGGCCAATTGGCTGGAAGAGATCCATATTTGTACCCATTTCAAAGAGAGGTGATCTCACAGAATGTAGAAATTATCAAACAATATTATTTATATAGCATGCAAGTAAAATCTTGCTGAAGATAATTCATAAATAGTTGCAGCAGTTTAATGAAATAGAACTTCTAGAAATGCAAGCTGCAATCAGAAGAGGACATGAAACAAGGGATATCATTGCTGATGTCAGGTGGGTCTTGGCTCAAAGCAAAGAACACCAGAAAGATGTTTACTTGTCTTTTATTGATTATTCAAAAGCATTTGGTTGTGTGTATCATAACAAATTGTGGATAACATTGAGAAGAATGGGAATTCTACAACAATGAATTGTATTCATGAGGAACCTGTACTCAGACCAGGAGGCTGTTGTTTAAATAGAACAAGGAGATATTGCATGTTTTTAAATCAGTAACAGGGTGTGTCAGGGTTGTATCCTTTCATCATACTTATTAAATCTGTATGCTGAGCAAATAATCCGAGAAGCTGGACTATATGAAGAAGAGCATGGCATCAGAATTGGAGGAAGACTCATTAAGAACTTGCAATATGCTGGCAAGACAACTTTGCTTGCTGAAAGTGAAGATGACTTGAAGCACTTACTGATGAAGATTAAAGTCTACAGTCTGAAATATGGATTACAACTCAACATAAAGAAAACAAAAATCCTCATTACTGGACCAATAAGCAGCATCATAATAAATAGAGAAATGATTGAAGTCAGCAAAGATTTCATATTACTTGGTTCCACAATCAACACTAATCAAAGCAGCAGTTGCGACATCTGATGACATATTCACTGGGCAAATCTGCTGAAAAAGACCTCTTTAAAGTGCTGGAGAGCAAAGATATCTGTTTGAAGAATCAGGTGCACCTAACCCAAGCCATACTATTCTCAATTGCCTCATATGCATGTGAAAGCTGGACAGTGAACAAGGAAGACCAAAGAAGAGTTGATGCTTTTGAGTTGTGGTGTTTGAGAAGAATACTGAAAGAACCATGGACTGCCAGAATAACTAACAATTCTGTCCTGGAAGAATTGCAGCTGGAATGCTCTTTGGAAGCAAGAATAGCCAGACTTCATCTCACCTACTTTGGTCATGTTGTCAGAAGGGACTATTCCTTGAAGAAGGATATCATGCTCAGTAAAGTAGAGAGAGGACCACTGAAAAATGGATTGACACAGTGGCTGCAATGATAGCCTCGGATATAGCAGGGATTGTGCAGGTGGTACAGGAAAGGGCAGTGTTTCATTCTGTTGTACACAGAGTCACTATGAGTGACTCAGTTGTACCTAACACACACACACACACATGAAACATCATGACTAATAAAAGCACAACTTATCCTCATCATATACACAATGAAAACTACCACCTCCAATGTCATCTATTTGTAAATCAGGTCACTATCTTTATTTTTAAATTCCAAGATTCCTTTTCCTTGAAAAAAAAAAAAAAGTCATGAATTATGTTTTAAAGTTTAGTGAATCCTTAAAAATGCTAAATTTGGATTTAGAAATTATGTTAAATATTCATTTAAGTATTCACTGGAGTAAAGGTGAATCTAAATTACCAAATTAAAATAAAACAAATTCACTGCCATCTAGTCACTCCATCTCATAGCGACTCCCATTGTGTTTCCAAGGCTGTAAATCTTTAAGGGAGCAGATTGACTCATCTTTCTTCCATGGAGTGAGGGACTGGTGGGAAGGAACCAATGACTTTTTGATTAACAGCCAAGTTTCTTAACCATTACACTAACAAAGCTCCTTGAATCTAGTATATTCTCTCTAAAATGACAAAGTCAATGGACAATATCATGGGAATAAAGAAAGGAAGAAATGAAATGCAAAGGAAAATGGTAGTATTAACCAGAATGTGCTGAAAAGTGTCCATACTAGAGGAATTCACCATTTTCTCTTACATGACAAAAATTTTAAGAGCCATATATTTCACTCCATTAACACACACGCACACACACACACACATACAACCACAATTCTCTCCAGTCACTTTTTTTCTTCACATTGAATCCATTTAAGAATTAATGCTCTAAAGTGTTTTCAGCTCTGTTTATGTATGAATTGGGTAATTTACAATAGATAAGATATTTTTATTCCTTAATCAAGGATATCTATTATAGTTAAGAGGAGCCTTGGTGCAACAGTGGATAAGATGGGTCATTAAGAAGGTAGGTAGTTCAAATACGCCAGTTCCTTCATAGACAAAAGGTGTAATGGTCAACTTCTGGAAAGATTTTACAGCCTTAGAAGCCCTATGGGGAAGTTCTGCTCTGCCACATAGGTTTGCTATGAGTAGAAATCAAATCAACTCAATGAGTTTTGTGTTTTTTTTTTTTTTTAAAGGAGAAAGTGTTTAATTTGCTATATATGTTTTTAATTTCTCACACAAAATATATTAGTGCTGAATACATAAAGGACAGTACAGCATATTAAGCAACTATAACTTAAGATCCTCTAAATTACTGCATCCTCACATCATATTAACTGAAGCTTGTCTGCATTCTTCTTTCATGTGGATGGTGATATTAGACCATATATACTATAGTTCTGAGTCAGAAAATTGCTGGTTCATAGCTCTGGTTTAACATCTGGTAAGTAGATTGCACAAATATTCCCTAGAGGTAGCATATGGTCTTTGAAAACCTACATATTGTTGAAATTAATTAAATTTATATGACATCTGGATAAGCATAAATGTCATGACAGCACTAAATGGCCTTATAATGCTTGCTACATATGAACATAACACAGAAGGATAAACCTCAAGTTCACCTCAAATGCTTATTCTGTGACATTGTCCACATTAGCTCTTCAACTATGCCCTCTTTCCATTTTCCTTTTCAACTTTTCATAATCTGACACATTTTCTTTTGGACCTTGAACTAATAAGGTTAGGTCACCCTCTAATGGAAGCCTAGAGATAATATGGCTCAATACTAGCACAATTTGGGCTTCTGAACCAAAATTCTTATCAATATATAATTTACTAGTTAAAAAAGAAAAAGAAAGTTTAGAAAATGCTCATGTCTGAAAACAAAGAAACAAAGATCATACCTCAGATAAATAGAACTATCAATTTAATTAAATTTTTGAAAGTCAAAAAGAGAAGAAACTCTGTTATTCTAATTTTTGTCCTAAAAACTTAAACTACTTGAAATACAATATCCCTTCAAAACAGTTGTCCTTTCACCAGTGTAAGAGGTTAAGTTTGAAATTCTTTTGGTGGGTAATGGCTGGGAGGGAATAATAATGTGTGTGAATGCCTATGTTTTGGGCAAAGTAGAAGTCTTTACTAAATTATAACTTTTGTTGAAAATGGAGAGCCTACAGATTGAATTCAGTTACTAAATGTCCTGAGACCTATTTTATTGTAATGATAACATGTTATCTTGGCTTAAGGTGTCAATTTACAAAATTATTTTAGCAAAAAAATCTTTATTGGAAAAAGGAAAATCAATTACATGATTACTTCTATGGATGAGTGAATAATTTGATACTAAAAAAGGGTATATCAGACTAAGAAAATAAAAAAAAAGTTTCTTGTATTTATATCTAACAAAAATGATTAAAGAAAAGGAAAGTTAAAGATTAAGTATCACCAAATTACCTTGAGCAGCGTAAGTTTTCAATTTTTTTTCAATCTTTCTAAATACTCTGTGCTTTACAATGAATTTTTCACACTTCAGAATTTAAGATGCTCTATGAAGTTATTAAGGAACTCTGGTGGTGTAGTGGATAAAATATTTGACTGCTAACCAAAAGTTCCGCACTTGACTGCTAACCAGAAGGCTGGTGGTTCAAATCCACCAGCCACTCCTCGGAAGGAAGATGGGGCAATCTACTTCTGTAGTGATACTGCCTTGGAAACCCAAGGAGAGGTCGCTATGAGTCGGGTCCGACTTGACGGCAAACAACAACAACAACAACAACCAAAAGTTCAGCAGTTCAAACCCACCAACTTCTCTACAGAAGGAAGATGAGGCAATTTGCTTCCATAATGATTTACAGCATTAGAAACCTAATGGAGGTTGTTCTGAGTCAGAATTGACTGATCCAGGAGATTTGGTTTCATTTGGTGTGAAGATGTTGAAGAGTTTAACATCTCAGTAATATTTAGAAAACACTAAAAATAAAATTTCTCTTTTAGATGTTAAATATTATGTCTCAAGCAATTCTTTTTGGTAGAGTGACTTGGTGTATTCCTTCCATCTTTATCTATCTATCTATCTATCTATTTATTTATTGACTGATGTTTCCTTCATCATTCAATGCATCGAACACCAATGACTGAAAATGAGAAGAAGAATTGTGGGATGGCATCAAGAACATCATCCATGAAGAAAACAAAAGGTCAATAAAAAACCAGGAAAGGAAGAAAAGACTAAAATCGATGTCAGAAGAATTTGCCTTTGAATGGAGAGTAGCTAAAGAAAATGGACGAACCAACAAGATAAAAGAGCTGAACAGGAAGATTTCAAAGAGCGGTGTGAGAAGACAAAATCAATTATTATAATAAAATGTGCAAAGACCTGGTGTTAGAAAACCAAAAGGGAAGAATGTGTTCAGCATTTCTCAAGCTGAAAGAACTGAGGAAAAAATTAAGCTTCAAATTGCATTATTGAAAGATTCCATGGTCAATATGGTGAATGATGCAGGAAACATCAAAAGAAGATGGAAGGAATACACAGAGTCATTATACCAAAAATAATTGGTAGATGATCATCCATTTCAGGAGATGGCATATGATTAAGTACCAATGGTATTGAAGGAAGTAGTCAAAGCTGCGCTGAGGGAATTCACTAAAAACAAGGCTCCAGGAATTGACAGAATACACATTGATATGTTTCAACAAATGGATGCCCTGTTGGAGGCACTCACTTGGCTATGTCAAGAAATTTGGAAGACAGCTACCTGGCCACCTGACTGGAAGAGATCCATATTTGTACCCATTCCAAAGAAAGATGATCCCACAGAATGTGGAAATTATTAAACAGTATCATTGATATCAAATACAAGTAAAATCTTACTGAAGATAATTTAAAAACAGTTGCAGCCATATATTGACAGAGAATTTCCAGAAATTCAAGTTGGATTCAGAAGGGGATGTGGAATGAGGAATATTATTACCATTGTCAGATGGATCTTGGCTAAAAGCAAAGAATACGAAGAAGATATTTACTTGTGTTTTATTGACTATGCAAAGGCATTTGATTGTGTGGATAATAACAAATTATGGACAGCATTGAGAAGAATGGGAATTCCAGAACACTTAATTGTACTCATGTGGATCTTGTACATAGACCAGGATGCCAGTCATTCAAACAGAGCAAGGGGATACTGCAGAGTTTTAAATCAGGAAGGGAGTGAGTCAGGGTTGTATCCTTTCACCATAGTTATTCAACTTGTATGCTGAGCAAATAATCCTGGAAGTTAGACTACATGAAGAAGAATGTGGCTTCAGGATAAGAAGAAGGCTCATTAACAACTTCAGATACTCAGATGACACAACTGTGCTTGCTGGAAGTGAGGATGACTTGCATAACTTACTGATGAAGATCAAAGACTACAGTCTGTAGTATGGGTTACACCTCAATATAAAGAAAACAAAAATCCTCACAACTGGACCACTAAGCAGCATCACAATAAATGGAGAAAAGATTGAAGTTGTCAAAGACTTCATATTACTTAGTCCTACAACCAGCGCCAATGGAAGCAGCAGCTGAGACATCAAAAGACATATTATATTGGGCAAATCTGTTGCAAAAGACCTCTTTCAAGTGTGGAAGAGCAAAGATATCTACTTGAAGACTAAAATGTGCCTAACCTAAGTCATGGTGTTTTAAATCGCTTCATATGCATGTGAGAGTTGGAGAATGAATATGGAAGACAGAAGAAGAGTTGATGCTGTTGAAGTGTGGTGTTGGTGAAGAATTCTGAAAGTACTGTGGACTGCTAAAAGAACTAACAAATCTGTCCTGGATGAAGTGCACAGAGAATGCTCCTTGGTAGCAAGAATGGCCAGACTTTGTCTCACCTACTTTGGTCTTGTTGTCAGAAGGCACCATTCTCTGGAGAAGGATGTCATGCCTTGGTAAAGTGGAGGATCAAAGAAGGAGCAGAATGCCTTCAGCAAGATGGATTGACACAGTGGATGCAGCGGTGGGCTCAAGTATACTAAGCATTGTGAGGCAGCATAGAAAGGGGCAGTGTTTTGTTCTGTTGTACATAAGGTCACTATGAGTTGGGGATGACTCTGTGGCACATAACAACAACAACAACAAGAAGCATCATTTGATATTTGGCCCATAAAATCCTTCAATATTGTAATCTGAGCCTTGAATTTTTTCTTCGGTTCTTTTAGCTTAAGAAATACTGAGTGGGTTCTTCCCTTTTGGTTTTCTAACTTCAAGTCTTTTCACAATTCATTATGATACTTTACTTTGTCTTTGTGAGCCACCCTTTGAAATCTGTTCAGCTCTTTTATTTCAACAATTCTTCCTTTCATTTTAGATACTCTCCATTCAAGAGCAAGTTTCAGAGTCTCTTCTGACATCCATGTCAGTCTTCTTTTCCTGTCTTTTTAATACCGATTTGCTTTCTTCATGTATGGTATGATGTTCTTGATATGATCCTACAACTTGTCTGGTTTTTGATCATTGATGCTCAATGATCAAATCTATCTTTAGATGTTCTGTAATTTCAGGTGGCATATAATCAAGGTCAAATATTGGCTCTCATTGACTTGTTTTACTTCTTTAGCTTCAACTTGAACTTGCATATCACCAATTAATGGTCTGTTCCGCATTCAGCCCTGGGCCTTGTTTTGGCTGACGACATTGAACTTC
>NW_006921660.1:8662207-8663986 GCF_000298275.1 Orycteropus afer afer
CAAGAATATATGTCATAAATAGACTATCAAGCATAACCCAAAATGCACAAACAGCAGAAGAGAAACTAGATGAATGGGACCTACTAAAAATTAAATTTTTATGTGCTTCCAAAGACTTCTTGAAAGAGTCAAAAGAGAACCTACAGATTGGGGAAAAAAATTGGCAATGATATATCTGACAAGGGACTTATCTTTAAAATTTGTAGAAAACTCCAACATCTCAACAACAAAAAGCAAATAATCCAGTTAAAAAATGGGCAGAAGACATGAATAGACACTTCACCAAAGAGGATATTCGGGCAGCCAACAAACATATGAAAAGAAGCTCATGATCATTAGCCATTAGAAGGATGCAAGTCAAAACAACAATGAGATGCCATCTTGCCCCAGCACTAGAAGCAAAGTTCAACAAGACAGCAAATTAAAAATGCTGGTGAGAATGTGGATAGATTGGGACTCTCATACACTGCTGGTGGGATTGTAAAATGTTGCAACCAATGTGGAAAGCAGTATGGCAATTCCTTAAAAAGTTGGAATTAGCAATAGTATTTGATCCATCAATTCCATTACTAAGTATATATCCTAAAGAAGTGAGAGCCAGGACAAGAACAGACTTATGCACACCCATGTTCATCACAGCATTATTTGCAATAGCCAAAAGACAGAAACAACCTAGGTCTCCATCAACTGAAGAATGGATAACCAAACTATGGTACATGCACACAATGGAATAGTATGCAACCATAAAGAATAACGTAGAATCTGCAAAACACCACATAACATGGATGAACTCAGAATACAGATACTGAGTGAAATAAGTCAATCATAGAAGGACAAATATTATATTAGTACTTTATTTTAAAAAGTCAAAGAAAGGTTTATATATGGAAGGATATTTTCTTTGTTGGTTACCAGGGGTGGGAGGGGAGAGAAGGGAACACTGTTAGATAGGTAGAGACAAATATTGATTTGGGTGAAGAGAAGGGCAAAGTACCAACTGTGAGTGATCAACATGGTGGCATTGAGGAAGAGGCAGGCATAGGGAGGTATATGGGAGGTACAGATAACAAAGAAAAACCCTTTTGCACATACAGTATTTTGTTGTCAGTGAAGGCATACATGGCTATACAAATGGATAGATGGTGGACAGGCTGAACTATTAGGTATGTCTATGCATGGGGTAGTGTATCCAAGACCATGTATAGGGTTGGCAGACAATGTTTCTACAAGTGTATTGTTATGTTCTGTAAAACTTCCCAGGTATATAGTAGAGCTGATAAAGGACAAGGTGGTAGTCACTTCTGGGCCACAGTCCAGAGGGAGCAAGTAGTTGAACCTGTGGGCTCAGGACCATAGTTGCAGGGGACATCAAGCTCAATTGGCATAACATACTACACAAAATGTTGTAGCAACTGGGATCTTAAAAGCTTGCAAGCAGCCATCTTGATGCAACTATGGGTCTCTCCTCGTCCAGAGCAAAGAATAATAAACAGAACAAAAGATTCATGGAAGCAATTGCTCCAAGCGACTGGTACACCATGTGATCCTCATCCTATGCAACTATGAGACCAGAAGAATTAAATGGTGCTCAGCTACCATTGTCAGGGGGATTTATGTAGGAGATCCTGGATAGAGAGGGAGAATAATGCAGAACAAAACTCAAAATGATTTGGAGAAAAAAAAGGGGGGGGGGCAGTTTTGCTGGTCCGATAGAGCCTGGTGGAGCCACTGAGACTATGGCCCCTAGCTGCCCTTCAGGTCTGGAATTGAACCCACACC
>NW_006921660.1:8664267-8679461 GCF_000298275.1 Orycteropus afer afer
AAGAAGAAGAAGAAGAATAAAGAAATAGTACATAGAATCACTGTACCAGAAAAAAAATTTGTCAACATTCATTTCAGGAAGTAAAATATGATCAGAAACCTATGGTATTGAAGGAAGAAGTCCAAGCTTCACTGAAGCAATTAACAAAAAACAAGGCTCCAAGAACGGACAGAATACAATTGAGATGTTTCAACAGATGGATGCAGCTCTGGAATTACTTATTCATCTATGCTAGGAAATTTGGAAGACTGCTTTCTGGCCAACAGAAATGAAGAGATTCATATTTGTGTCCATTTGAAAGTAAGGCTATTGAACATAATGTGGAAATTGTTTAACAATATCATTAATGTCACATGCAAGAACAATTTTGCTGAAGATAATTTAAAAATGGTTGCAGCAATGTATTGACAGGGAACATCAAGAAATGCAAGCTGGATTCAGAAGAAGACATGGAACAAGGGATGTCATTACTGATGTCAGATGGATCCTAGCTGAAAACCAAGAATACCAGAAAGATGTTTACCTGTGTATTATTGACTATATAAAGGCATTCACTGTGTGCATCATAACACATTATGGATAACATCATGAACAATGAGAATTCCAGAATACTTAATTTTGCTCATGAGGAAACCATACATAGACCAACAAGCAGTTGTTTGAACAGAACAAAAGGATGATTCTGCATAGTTAAAATCAGGAAAGGTGTACATCAGGGTTGCATCCTTTCACTGTACTTGTTCATTCTCTATGCTGAACAAATAATCTGTGATATTGAACTATATAAAGAGGAACACAGCATCAGAATTGGAGGTAGACTCACTAAAACCCTGTAATATGCAGATGACTGAAACTTGCTTGCTGAAAGTGAAGAGGACTTGAAGCATTTACGGATGAAGACCACAGACTACAGTCTTCAGTATGGATTACAACTCAAACATAAAACAAAAATCCTCACAACTGTACCAGTAAACATAAGTGAAGAAAAGATTGAAGTTGTCAAAGATGTCCTTTTACTTAGATCCACAATCAACACTCTTGGAAGCAGCAGTCCAGAAATCAGACATCATATTGCACTCAGCAAATTTGCTTCAAATGACCTCTTTAAATTTTTTGAAGAGCAAAGATGTTGTTTTGAAGAGGCAGACATACCTGACCCAAGCCATGGTATTTTCAATAGCTTCATATTCATGTGAAAGCTGTACAATGAATAAGGAAGATTGAAGAAGAATTGATGTCTTTGAATTGTGTGGTTGGTGAAAAATACAGAAAATATCATGACCTTCCAGAAGAAGGAACAAAGCTGTCCTGGAAGAAGTGCAGCAGGAATGCTCCTTACAAGTGACAATGGCTAGACTTTGTCTCCCCTACTTTGGTCATGTGGTCAGAGGGAACCAGTCCCTGGAGAAGAGTATTGTGCTTGTTAAAGTTGAGTCAAATCTGACTCATAGTAACCCCTCCTTGGGTTTCTGAGGTGGTATCACTGCAGATAGAGTGTCCAATCTTCCTTCCAAGGAGTGGCTAGTGGGTTTGAACCACCAGCCTTCTGGTTAGCAGTCAAATGCCTTAGGCAGTATGCCATCAGAGTTCCTGTGGTAAAGTGGAGAATCAGAGAAAGAGGGTAAGATCCTCAATGAGATGGATCGACACAGTGACTGCAACAATGGGCCCAACCATAGCAAAGATTGCGAGGATGGAGCAGGACAGGGCAGTGTTTTCTTTTGTTGTATACGGTTGCTATGAGTTATAATCTCCTTGAAGGCATATAACAACAACCACAAATTGTCTCAACATTTTTAACAAATCCCTTCTAATATTCTGAAAACTGATTTATTTTTATATTTAGTACAGAACAAAATTAATATATAATGGTGATCTACATTAACCCATTTGAGGAAACACAAAAATTCTTATCCTCATTTCAAGTTCTGTGCTTACAACAGGTAATGTAAAGATGAATAAATCAATAAAACAGATTTTCCTTAAAGAAGTTCCCCCTTTAGTGAGATTATTTGAGAGGCAAATAGTCACTATGAAGCAATGTAGTAAGTATTTACATAACAGGTAGGTTCATAGGGTTATTGAAGTGGGGATGGGTAGAAATAAATTCCCAGACAACCCAAAAGAATGGAATTAGAAGGCTGGATTAATCACCTGAAGGCCAGCCTGAATTTTGGTAGAGACACTGGAACAGAAGTTACGGCTCTAAGAGAAGACATTATTATAAAATGAATATCTAAATTTTCAATAATATTTTACTTTGAATAGAATGTCATCATAAGCTATCCTCAAAATATATCCTGGAAGGTGAATTAATGATCATAAATCATGGACAATGAAATGAATTCCCTCAAAAATAGTTTTGGAAATATTATTTAAGGTTTCCCATGAAAACCTGAGCCACGTATTACACCAGTGAAATAACCTAAGTAAACAGAGAGCAAGAGAATAGAAAATATTTTTCCCAAAACTAACTTTTGAAAACTCTACAGTTGTCTAACAATGGACTTGTTTTCTATCCTTAGACACACCCATGTTTTTGAAATGATTTTTTCTAATAAACCAGCAAAGTCAAACAGAAGTCATTTTAGTATTCCTCACATATCTTTATAGTTTGCAGTAATTGGGTAAATGTGAGACACCTGTGGATGCTCTGAAAAGATGAAATTTCCATTCATCAGATGTTTTGTTTTCTAGATTCCTGTAGCGCTAACACATTAAGATCACTAAACCTAGCCTTATCTTGCATCCGCATAAAGAGTTATTTCCATGCCTCTTGAAGTACTGGTGTCTGTTCTCACTGTTCCCTCCATGGGCATACTCTTTATGGACATTTCCCCTAGTTCAAAGCCACAGAGAAGGATTATGTAAACTCCTGGGCTGTAGAATTCCCAAAGTCTCTGTTTACTGCACCTCATTTTTCCTTTATTCTTTGGAAAATTTCTCTATTTGGTGCCTGTTGTGTCCATAGTTGTTACAGTTTTTAATTATGTCCAAACTGCTAGTATTATTTTTTTAGTTTTCTTTTCTCCTTTCTCTTTGTTTTTCCTCTCTTGGTTTTTTTTTTTTTTTTAACTCTTGTCTTCTACCCTGTTTAGTAACTGTTCTTTGAAACTTCTGTCCCATGTTTATAGACTCCATAAAGTCATAAAGACTTTTTTTCTTCCTCTGAAAGATAACAGCAAACAACAGTGCATTAGTTATCTTTCAAGTTTGTTTAGGTTCCTCTTTTTTATGTATCCTGGAGCTATTCTATTGACATTCAAGCTGTGTGATGTGGTGTGGTATATTATGCATGTGTGTGTGTGTGTGTCTTAGTGGACTTATCTAATTGTGATTTTAGAGACGTACTAGAAAACTAATTTTCTTAAGCTGAGGGTTTTTGGGTTTTTGATATATTCACACAGAAGTTAATAAACCTATGGTGCTTAGTATTCTAAAATGTCATAAATGTTGAAAATATAAATTGATTCCAAAAATTTAAAAAAATTCATGGGTATTACAAATATATATGACCAGCATTTTTGTGGTTGTTTATGAAATTGGCCTTCAGTATTTTTCAGAGTAATATTACCTTGGATGTAAGACATAGATTTGACACAAGATTTAGAAATTTATGTTCTTCATATGTATATGTGTATATATTAGTCATCACCGACCTTATCCTCTCCAGAAATTTTAAGACGTCTGTACTCATGCAAACATTTAAAGAATAACAGGAAGTAAGCAATTTACAAATTCTACCAAATATACCATACTTTATTTTTCTTTTGCAAATAATGAAATTTTATTTCATTGAATTCTTTTTTCACTTCTAGTATGATATATAACTGCCTCCTTTTTTTTTTTTTAAGAATGTTTAATTTATTTGACCTATGAATACACTGAAAGTGACTTGAGTATTACATAGTAGCAATTCTACTTGTTAGTGCTAAAATATATATGTGAGAGTGCATTTATAGAAACTCTGATTCCCCGGAACAAGAAGTTAATTGAAAACTAAACTACTGAGATTAAAAAAAAAAAAAAAACCTCGCAGCTCTAAAATTGTTTTAAAATCAATATGTATTGCACTTAGATTACAAATAGGTGCTGAGGTGAGGTACTTCCTTCAGTCATCAAGTGAGGCATGGCAAGAAGCCGAGAAGCAGCTTTGGCGAGTGCTCAGTGAATAAAGACACACTCATTCTTAACTAAAACATTTATAGTCACTGTAATTTGATGAGTATATTCCTAATCTACACGGCCAGGAAATGTTTCCTCTTGGATTTTGCCACAAAGTTTTATTGTTTTGTTTATTTTTTTCTGTTGTTTTTAAATCCAAAACAACTTTACAGAATAAGGGGAGATTCTTAATAGTTATGTTTTATAGTCATTTTGTATTGCATAAAAGGCTCTGCAGAAGTGAATTTGATGTATATATTTTTAACTAGAAATATTTTTAAGAGACTCATCCAATATTCTAAGATAGAAAAAGATTCAGTCTTTTTCCTATAAAACAAAATATAGCGTTTGTGAGAAAATAATTAATATTTTTCACTGTTTTATAATTTTGAATCAACAGAGTTGTTTACAAGATACTTACATGTTATATTTAATAGATAAAATCATTGGGCTTCCAAAGCTGCAAATCTTTAAGGAAGCAGACTGCCTCATCTTTCTTCCACAGAATAGCTAGTAGGTTCAAACCACTGACCTGGTTTGCAGCCAAATATCTTAACCACTACACAACCAGAGCTCCTTAAAATATGTTGTTGTTGTTGTTGTTATTTGCCGTCAAGTCAGCCCCGACTCATAGCGACCCCTCCTTGGGTTTCCAAGGCAGTATCACTATGGAAGTAGATTGCCCAACCTTCCTTCCGAGGGGTGGCTGGTGGGTTTGAACCGCCAGCCTTCTGGTTAGCAGTCAAGTGCCATAGGCACTATGCTACCAGAGCTCCTTCCTTAAAATATATGTAAACAAAATATTTTTTCTAACCTTTTTTTCTTAATTTTAAGAATATATTAAAATGTTAAGATTGCTCATGTGGACCCAGAATTTCTACAATGAAATTTTTATGGGTGGCAGGATCCAGGTCAGGGGAGGGAGACAGGCAGCCCCTAACCAAAGACAGGAAGGAGAGAAACCCAGGGCCAATGGGCAGCAGGATCCAGGTAAAGGGAGGGAGACGGCCAGCACCCACCCAAAGGGAGGAAGGAGGGACAGCCAGGGCTGATGGCAGCAAGATGCTCCAGGTAAGGGGAGGGCAGAGAGTTTTCGAACAGCTAAGGGAGATGAACTTGTCTGTCAGTTTGTGTTTCTGTGAGGCTGGAGGTTGTGTAACTGGTGTTTCAAATATCAGCAGGGTTGCACATGGTTTTAAGGAGCTTATAGACTGAGACAGACGTGGAAGAATGAGGAGGCCATCCACATCTCAAAGAATTGGCAAAGGAAAACCTTATGAATAGCAGAGAAATACTGTCTGATACATTACTGGACAACTTTATGAATAGCCTGGAAAGATTCTCTGATACAGTGCAGGAAGACAAGCTCCTTAGGTTGGAAGGCACTCAAAACACAACTGGGAAAGAGCTTCCTCTTCAAAGTAGAACAAACCATATGATATGGCTAAAGTAAAGCTTCTGAGCCCTTCATTTGCTGACATGGCATGATTCAAATTGAGGGAAAAACACACTTCAAAAATCCATTAATAACTACAACATGGAATGTATGAAGTATGAATCCAGGAAAACTGGAAGTTGTCAAACGTGAAATAGAATGGATCAAGTTTGATACCCTAGACATTAGTGAGCTGAAATAGACTGGTTTTGTCCATTATGAATCAGACAGCCATTTGATCTACTATGCCAGGAATGACAAATTGAAGAAGAATGGCATGACATTCAACATCATAAAGGATGTTTCAAGATCTGTACTGAAGTACAATGCTGTCAGTGATAGGATAATATACATATACCTACAAGGAAGACCAGTTAATACTATTCTTATTCAAATTTACTCATCAATCACCAAAGCCAAAGATGAGGAAATTAAAGATTTTTAATCAACTTCTGCAGTTTGAAATTGACTAAACATACAATCAAAATGTGTTAATTATCACTGGTGACTGGAATGCAAAAGTAGGAAACAAAGAAGAATCACTGGTAGTTGGAAAATTTGGCCTTGGTGACAGAAATGATGCCAGAGATCATATAAGAGAATTTTGTGAGACCAACAACTTATTCACTGTGAATACCCTTTTTTCAACAACACAAATGGTGGTGATACACGTGGACTTGGCCAGATGGAGTACATAGCAACCAGATAGACTACATCTGTGGCAAGAGGTGATGGAAATTTCAATATCTTCAGTCAAAACAAGGTCAGGAGCTGATTGTGCAACAGACCATCAACTGCTCATATGCAAGTTCAACTTGAAGTTGAAATCAATTAAAACAAATATACAAGAGTCAAATTATGACCTTGAATATACCCTTCTTGAATTTAGAGACCAGCTAAAAACTAGATTCGATCCATTGAACACTAAAGACTGAAAACCAGAGGAATTGTGGATGACATCAAGAATATCATCCTTGAATAAAGCAAAAGGTCATTAAATAGACAGGAATGGAAGAAAAGACCAAAATGGATGTCAGAAGAGACTCTGAAACTCCTCGAATGGAGGCTAGGCAAAGCAAATGGAATAAATGACAAGAGAGAAGAGCTGAACAGAAGATTTCAAAGAGCAGCTTGAAAAGACAAAGTCAATTATTATAATGAAATGTGCAAAGACCTGGAGTTAGAAAATCAAAAGGGAAGAACATGCTTAGCATTTCTTAGCTGAAAGAACTGAAGAAAAAATTCAAGCCTCAAGTTGCAATATTGAAAGATTCTATGGGCAAAATATTGAATGATGCAGGAAACATCAAAAGAAGATGGTGGGAATACACAGAGTCACTATACCAAAAAAAATTGGTCAATGTTCATCCATTTCAGGAGGTGGCATATGATCAAGAGCCAATGATATTGAAGGAAGAAGTTGAAGCTGCATTGAAGGAAATGGTGAAAAAACAAGGCTCCAGGAATAGACAGAATACCCATTGAAATGTTTAAACAAACAGATGTCACACTGGAGGCACTCACTTGGCTATGTCAAGAGATATGGAAGATAGCTACCTGGACAACTGACTAGAAAAGATCCATATTTTTACTCATTCCAAAGAAAGGTGATCCTGCAGAATGTGGTAATTATTGAAAAATATCTTTAATATCACATGCAAGGAAAATCTTACTGAAGACAATTAAAAAATGGTTGCAGCAGTATATTGCCAGAGAGCTTCCAGAAATGCAAGCTAGATTCAGAAGAGGATGTGGAATCAGGAATATTACTGTTTATGTCAGATGGATCTTAGCTGAAAGCAAAGAATACCAGAAAGATGTTTATTTCTGTTTTATAGACTATGCAAAACCATGTGATTATGAGGATCATAACAAATTATGGGTAACATTGAGAAGAATGGGATTTCCAGAACACTTGATTGTACTCATGAGGAACCTGTACACACACCAGGAGGCTATCATTCAAACAGAACAGGGACACACTACATGGCTTAAAATCAAGAAAGGAGTGTGTCAGGGTTGTATCCTTTCACCATACTTATTCAATGTGTATGCTGAAAAAAATAATCCAAGAAGTTGGACTATATGAAGAAGAACTTGGATGGCATCAGGATTGGAGAAAGAATCATTAACAACCTGTGATACGCTGATGACACTTGCTGAAAGTGTTGCTGACTTTGCTTGCTGAAAGTGAGGACTGGAAGCAATATAGTCTACAGTATGGCTTATGTCTCAGTATAGAGAAAACAAAAGTCCTCAGAACTGGACCAATAAACAGTATCACAATAAATGGAGAAAGGATTGAAGTTGTCAAATACTTCATGTTGCTTGGTTCTACAATCAACGCCAATAGAAGCAGCAGGCAGGACATCAGACTACGTATAGCACTGAGGAAATTGGCTGCAAAGGACCTCTTTCAAGTGCTAAAGAGCAAAGATTTCTCCTTGAGGACTAAAGTGTGCCTGACACAAGCTGTGGTATTTTCAGTCACCTCATATGCATATAAAAGCTGAACAATGAATAAGGAAGACCAAAGAAGAATTGATACTTTTGGGTTGTGGTGCTAGCGAAAAATGCCAAAACTCTCATGGACTGCTAAAAGAACTAACAAATCTGTCCTGGAAGAAGTATAGCCGGAATGTTCCTTGATGGCAAGAATGACCAGACTCCATCTCACTTCCTTTGGTCATGTTGTCAGAAGGGACCATACCCTGGAGAAGTATGTCATGCTTGGTAAGGTGGAGGGTTGATGAAAGAGGGGAAGGCCCTCAACGAGGTGGATTGACACAGTGGCAGTGGCGATGGGTCAAGTATAGAAAGAGTTGGGAGATGGTGCAGGACCAGGCAGTGTTTCATTCTGCTGTGCATAGATAGGGTCACTATGAGTTGGAGAGAACTCAATGGCTCCTAACAACAACAAGAATTTTGTTAATCATATATGAAAGCATTTCATAATAATTAATAATTATAATTTCCCTCTGAGGCTGAATAATGTGAAGAAAACATCTCATGCTATTATTTCAAGGCCTTTGCAACTACTTTGCAAAGATCTCTGGTATGCATTTTAAGTTTTTCCTTTTCCCTTGACATTATTGATTTTGATTATTCTATTTAAGACTTATTTTTTATGGCCTGGATGCTTCATGGAAGCAAAAGTAATTCCAGGTCTGAGGGAGACCTAGTGGCACATCCTAACACTGTTCTGCTTACTGGTTTAAGCGTGCTTTAATCCTCATATTTAGCAGGAATCAAACAGGTTTTTTTTTCTTCTTCTTCTTCCTCATCTTCTAAATTTTATTTATTTTGTTGTGGTTGTTGAGAATTATACACTGCAAAATTGCACCAACTCAACAGTTTCTATATGTACAATTTAGTAACATTGATTACATTCTTCAAGTTGTGAAATCATTCTCACCCACATTTTCTGAATTGGTCCTTCCTGATTAGCATAAAGTCACTGCTTCCTAAGGTTCCCATCCAATCCTTTGAGTTACTGCTGTGAATTTGATTCCAGATACAGAGTTCTTAAAATAGTATGATGCTCATATAGTATAATGTTTGTTTTTTACTAGTTAAGCTAAACTATTGTTTGGTTTTAAGATGACTTTAGGGGATACTTTTGGATTAAATTTTAAAGATTATCTCAGTGAAATAGTTTCAGATACTTATCTACCCTCCCTGGTTCCACAAAGTCTAGAGTCCATAAGAATTTGAAACTTTGTTTTGCATTTTTCACTGTTTCATCAGGATTCTTCTGTGGAATCCTTGATTAAAATGTTCAGTAATGGTAGTTGGGGACTATCCAGTTTTCTGGTCTCATGGCACAGGAGGCAGTTTGATCATGGAGACAATTAGACGCACATCTCATATCTTCCTACTGTTCCTGAGTCTCCTTCTTCCTAATGCTCCAGGAGAATAGAGACGAATTGTTCTATCTTGAGTGGCCGTTTGCAAGTTTTAAGACCCAGACATAAAGCAATGAACTAAGGTAGAATAGAAGCACTGAATACATTATTGGACAGTTAACTAGTATGTTCCACGAAACTATGACCCTAAACATCAAAAAATAAGGAATCAAATTCCATGAGGTGTTTGGTTTATATAAGTAGCCTCAGCTGATAGTCTTTCTTTTTTTCACTGTTGCAAATACATCTATCACACAAGTTTGCCAATTCAACTTTTATAAATGTGCAGATTACTGAAAATAAATACAATTGTTTTTGCAACCCTACCTTTGATCAGTGTGACTTTTCCATTACCGTTAACCTCCCTTTCCACCTCCTTCTTGCTCCTGGTAACCACTAATTAACTTTGGTCTCTATACATTTGTCATCTTCTGTCTTTTTACATATGTGAGGTCATACCATATTTATCCTTTTGTGATTGGCTTATTTAGCTAAGCATAATGGCTTCAAGCTGAAAACAGGTGCTTTTTAATGTATCTTAAGCACACCAGGCTGAGAACAACAGGCTTGTTAAATAAACATTGTTTTGGAGACTTAATTTGAGGGTCATTAAAGGTAGGAATAGACTTCTAACTGAGACTTGCAATCTTATTTCCTGGAGGCAAGAGTGGATATAATGAACTGACTTGGTTGTTTTCAGGAGCGCCTGCTATGTGGCAAACTGTTAAGCTTAGCATTTTCATGTACATGCATTCTTGTTCAGTCATCAGAACAACAGGGTGAAGCATAATTGTGAGGTAGAAATTGTGACTCAGAGAAGTTGAGAGTCTTGCATAAAATCATGCACTGGATAAGAACTACGCTAAATAGAGGCTGGATTTTAATCCAGATGTTCAGACAACATCAAGTGTATGTATCAGTTTTTGAATGGTAATGCCTACCCGACATTTGAAACCCCATATGGATCTAGAATTCTACCTTTAAAAAAAGTAGACTTTAATCCTGTCCTGGAAAAACTGCTCCCAGATCAAGACTTGTTTGCTATGTGAGCAAATTACTTCATCTGTTAATACTAGGTTGCTCCCTGTAAAAATAATGATAGTAATATTTCAATCTATCCCCAAGGCTTGAATGTTAATTTAATAATTATAGTCATAAGTCATTTGGAGCCACTACAGAGAAGTTCTGACTAGTAGATAAATCCACAGATTCTATTTTTGTCTTCCCAAACAGCTTCCACTGGAGGCCCACTTCCCCACCTACTTTCATTTTCCAAGAACACAATGAAGAACTGGCAGAAGATACTATGTCATAACACCATGGCCCCAAGGATCACAGTAATAATGGCATGTATCTTATTTTCAATTTTGATGATCATTCTTTCTCAAAGTCTGGTTTATTTTTTAATACACAGTGAATATGAGACCAACTGAGATTTCAAAATAATTTCTTTGGAAAAAATCAGTGACAAGGTTTCATAACTCTAAATATTATACGTAGATTTTATGAGCTTCTTTAATATTTTGTCAATTGAACTTGCATGCTATCCTTATTATCATGCTGTCATCTTTCTCAAGTAGACTTTATGTAAGAGCAAACTTTAAGTTAAAAAACAGTATATGCATTTCCAGTCTCTTAAAATTCAGCATTAAAAAAAAGATTTAATAGCTAAATAAATATATAAAAAAGAACAAAATTTAGTGAAAAATTGTATATCATGTTAAAAGATGCCTTTAAATTTGAGGGAATCTATATAGGAGATCCTGGATAGAGTGGGAGAACAATGTGGAACAAAACTCAAAATCATTAAAAAAAAAAAAAAAAAGGACCAGATTTGTTGGTCTGATAGAGCCTAGTGGAACCACTGAGACTATGGCCCCTAGCTGCCCTTTAGGTCTGGAATTGTGGCTTCCAGCCAAACAAAAGACAGGTATGTGAACTGAACATTTGCATTAGGTGGATACACTCCTTGGAGAGATCAATCATGGGACAATAGAAGGGATGTGTATGCACAGTGGGACAGCTCGGAGGCATTACCATATCGGGTAGGCATTACCATTCAGTAAGTGGTACATACACTTGATGTTGTCTGAACATCTGGATTAAAATCCAGCCTCTATTTAGCGTAGTTCTTATCCAGTGCATGATTTTATACAAGACTCTCAACTTCTCTGAGTCACAATTTCTACCTCACAATTATGCTTCACCCTGTTGTTCTGATGACTGAACAAGAATGCATGTACATAAAATTAACATCAGTTATCACTTATAAAGCAGTTTGAAGATGAGACAGGCTATGAGTGTTAACTCATATTATGAAGATTATAATAGTGATGAAAATATGAATAAAAAACTAGTATGGGTAATATTTTAAAGAACCATTTATATGAAAAACATAAAGATGGCACAGGACTAGCAGTAAATGTGCAACTATATTTGTTTCCTTTTTTTTCCTTATGCAATAACAAATGATCTTTAATTTCTTCACTTGGGAGCAGGAGTGCATGGAAGGGAAGGGCATGAGGAAGAGATGGCTGTAGGGAGTAAGTGAGAAGAGAGCTATTGCATTGTGAGAGATCATAGTCACTGTTATGAGACAAAGTGTACATGTACCAAAGTGTACCAAACTGCTGCATGGAAGATGAATTTGCCCTGTAAATTTTCACCCAATTCACCCAAATTACAATAAAATTAAAAAAAAAAAAAAATGCCTTCAAGTTTGAGATATGTCTTTCATTCTTGTGTAAATCAAGTAAGTTAATCTATTTAGTTTCAATATCCTTATTTGCTAAAAGGGACTTAATAATAAACTACAATAATAAAAAAGACAATTATCATTCTTCTATCACCTTATTTGGTAATGTTTTCTTGCTGCATAATTACAAAGAAAGGAACAAATTAATTTAACCTAATTTTGAAGATTATAAATTCTTAGAGGGCAAAGTTTACATCTTTAAACCTTAGAATGATATGGATTTGAGATAGGGATGAGAAATAAAAAAGGTAATATTTGTAATATTCAAATATAACTTATGACTTTCAGATCTATGATTTTATTCTTCAGTTACATTTTCTTTAGGTAAATTTTAATGTTTCATTCATTTTTACTGTTGGAGTCCCAGTAATCAGTAGTAATTTCTGTTAGGAACAGAATCACATATTGAAAATCAAAGTAAATATTTTCTTTACATTATTAAAAATGTAGGCACCATATTAGTGGATGGCATTTTTTCCATTTACCTTTCAAATTCAAGGAGTCTTCTACATATAAATCCAAATATAGAATTGAAATATTAATTTAACTTTAAAGTCTACTTTTAACAAAAGATGTCATATTATCAAGCATATCAATTTTCCTAATATATACATACTTCTTGTTGATGTTATAGTAAATAAAGGATAAGAGTTATCATCCTACTTACTCTTTTAATGTATAAATTTATGTTGCACCTGAAGAAAATTACCATATACTGAAAACTATATTTTGAGGTTAACTTAATCAACACAGCATGCATGATTCAAATGGAGACCACATAGGGAAAGTATAAGAACACCTATTACTAATATATACTGAGTACCAAAAAGCAATAATCTTTTTTCATATGAATTTTTCCCTGTCATCACAAAGTAAATATAATAGTGCATTTGATAAGTATTCTAAGTTGGTATCAACTTATTTGAACACATATGATACAATTGCTTTTAAAAAGCTTGTGCTGAGTAATTAACAATGTTTAATACAATCACATGAAACTTTACATTTTATGTTTTGTTTCTTTTTACTGAAATATCAAAAGATGAGATTACAGAAGCAGACAATAGGAGAGAATACCCACCTAAAATTACATTTCGGGCTGTACTGTAAATATCACCAGTTGCTATGCAGTCAACTCTGATTCATGGTCACCCCCTGTGTGTCAGAGAAGAACTGTAATCCATCGGAATTTCAATAGTTGACTTCTTGGAAGTGAATTATTGGTACTTTGTGGACTCTTGCTGGAACTGAGCTTCCAACCTTTCAATGAGCAGCAAAATGCCTTTGCCGTTTGCACCACACAGGAACTCCACTGTGAATATGGTTACCAGATATGGAAGTTAGAGAACTCTTGTTTGAAAGCCAGTGGATTTTTGTTGTTGTTGTTGATGTCATTGTTGTCATTTTTTTAAGAAAGAAAACTGTAAGATTTTTTTTTCTTTTTTAAATTTTACATGTCAGATAACCTGTGACAGTGAATTGTTTTTTGTATATTGACTAGAGATTTCCATAGAATAGTTCAAATTAGATTCAGTTTTCCTATGACTAACAGATAAGATAAAAAAACACATATATTGAGAGTTTAAAAACTAATATTCAGTGAGTGTCATTATTTTTCTATAATGCACACTTCTTAAATGACATAGAACTGACATATAGAGTGGGTTTCAAAGTATTTTGACTATCCTCTTATTGTCTCTTAATGTCAGTGAGAAAACTTTAAATTCTGTGTAGATTCCAGTAAAAAGACAGCTTTTATTCTTCTACCACCTTACTTTAGTAATGCTTTCTTGCTGAGTTATTGCAAAGAAAGGAACAAATTAATTTAACCTATTTTTGAAGAATATAAACTCTTAGGGGGCAAAGTTCACAATTTAGATGTTCTTCCCTATGTAGCATAATAAATAAACCTTAGAATTGATATGATTTTTTGTTCAATATGGCCATGTCCAATCTGAGAACAAAGTATATTATTATAAAGCTCAATAGTGCTTACACAATGATTATTCAGAAAAATTGAAAGTTCAAGTTAAATTGAAAGCTATGAAGTAAGAAAGTGAGTTTATTCTGATTACCTATGAATCTTTTGTAATATGAGAGGAAAATCTATTATCAGAAATATTTAAAAGATTTTTGAGCTTTATTAAAAAAAGTGAGAGACTTTTTAATGAATATATTAGAAATTAGCTGAAGGTCATTTTAACTGTACTAATTTAGAAATATACTAGAAAAATATTTTCAATTTCTTACTGAGACACTATATTTGTAGTCCATATAATTAGGTATAGTTTGAGATTTTGATTGGACATCTTCTTAATTAATAAAAAGTAAATTTTAGAAATAAGATTAATTCAGCAAATCAATAGATAATGACTAATTAATTATTGTCACTTATCACTTATAAAGCAGTTTGAAGATGAGACAGGCTATGTGTGTTAACTCATACTATTAAGATTATAATAGTGATGAAAATGTGGATAAACATCTAGTGTAGGCAATATTTTAAAGAACCATTTATATGATAAACATTATAAAGATGACATAGAACTAGTAGTAAATGTGCAGCTATATTTGTTTTCTTTTTTTCTTATGCAATAAAAGATGATTTTTAATTTCTTCTCGTTTCCTTTGTAGTATCATTAAATAAATACAAAATAATTTATTGAGCCCCTGGCTTATACTTATGCTGTTCTGAGGACTGGGAATTTAAATAATAAACAAGGAAACAAAATCTCTCCCTACCTTTAATAAATTTATGTTCTGGTGGACAAAGCAAAACTGAATGACACAACACAAAAACAGGAACTTCAGTGACTTACGATGTTATGTTGTTGTTGTTGTTATGTGCCGTCGAGTCACCCCCGACTCATAGTGACCCCTCCTTGGGTTTCCAAGGCAGTATCACTACGGAAGCAGATTGCCCAACCCTCCTTCC
>NW_006921660.1:8680220-8682271 GCF_000298275.1 Orycteropus afer afer
ATATATACTTATGTGTTATTGACTATCCAAAAGTATTTGATTGTGTGGATCTTAACAAATTATGGAAAACATTGAGAAGAATAGAAATTCCAGAACACTTAATTGTGCTCATGAGGAACCTGTATATAGACTGGAAGGCTATCATTCAAACAGAATAAGAGGATATTGCATGGTTTATAATCAGGAAAGGAGTGCATCAGAGTTGTACACTTTCACCCTACTTATTCAAACTTTATGCTGAATAAATAATTTGAGAACTGAACTATATGAAGAAGAGTATGGTATCAGGATTGGAGGAAGACTCTAACAACTTGCAATATGCAGTCAACACAACTTTGCCTGCTGAAAGTGAAGATGACTTGAAGCACTTACTGATGAAGATTAAAGACACCAGTCTGGTATGGATTACATCTCAACATAAAGGAAATGAAAATCCTCACAACTGGACCGATAAGCAGCATCACATTAAGTGGAGAAAATATTAGAGTTGTCAAAGACTTCATATTACTTGTTTCCACAATCAACACAAATGGAAGAAGCAGTCAAGAAATCAGATGACAAACTGCACTGGGCCAATCTGCTGCAAAAGACCTCTTTAAAGTGCTGAAGAGCAAAGACGTCTCTTTGAAGACTAAAGTGTGCCTAACTCAAGCCATGGTATTTTCCATCACCTCATATGCCTGTGAAAGCTGGGCAATGAATAAATAAGACTGAAGAAAGTTGATGTGTTTGCATTGTGGTGTTGGCAAAAATAACGAAAGTACCAAGGACTGCCAGAAGAACTAACAAATCTGTCTTGGAGCTGGAATGCTCCTTGGAAGCGAGAATGACCAGACATTGTCTCACCTACTTTGGTCATATTGTCAAGAGGAACCATTCCCTGGAGAAGGATATCATGCTTGGTAATTGGAGAGTCAATGAAAAAGAGAAAGACCCTCAATGAGATGGACTGACACATTGGCTGCAACTATGATCTCAGGAATGGCCTGGATTGTGAGGCTGGCACAGTGTTTTGTTCCATTGTACATAGGTTCACTATGAGTTGGAGCTGAATCCATAGCACCTGCCAACAACAACAACACAACCCTTCATGTTGCTTATGATCCATTTATTCACTTACATAAAACATACTCACTGAGAACTGGCTGAAGGCAAGATACTTCTATGTCTGGGAGGCTTTTATAAGGCCTTGCAATCCTTTCACCATACTTATTCAATCTGTATGCTGAGCAAATAATCTGAGAAGCTGGACTATATGAAGAAGAATGTGGCATCACGATTGGAGGAAGAATCATTAACACCCTGAGATAGGCTGATGGCCTTTCAAGTGCAAAAGGGTGAAGATGTCTCCTTGAGGACTAAGGTGCACATGACACAAGCCGTGGTATTTTCTATCATCTCATATGCATGTGAGAGCTGGACTATGAACAAGGAAGACTAAAGAAGGATTGAAGCTTTTGAGCTGTGGTGTTGGTGAAGAATGCTGAAGGTATCATGGACTGCTAAAGGAACTAACAAATCTGTCCTGGAGGAAGTGCAGCCAGAATGCTCCTTGGAAGTGAGAATGGTCAGACTTCATCTCACATACTTTGGTCATGTTGTCAGAAGAGACCATTTGCTGGAGAAGGATGTCATGATTGGTAAGACAGAGGGTCAATGAAAGAGAGGAAGACCCTCAATGAGATGGATTGATATGGTGACGGGCTCAAGTATGGCAAGAATCTTGGAGTTGGCTCAAGACTAAGCAGTGTTTCATTTTGCTGTGCATAGGGTCTCTATGAGTTGGAGATGACTTGATGGCACCTAACAAAAACAGCAACACTTTCAATCCTTTGGTCCAAGTTAATTGAAACATACCGAAAGGCCATAACTGAGCCAATTTTATTTAATTAAAAAAAAGTTATTAAATATTTCTTATTAATCATGTTGAATTATTAGAAGTTTATGTTTTACAGGAAGGTTGGGCAATCCTACTTCCGTAGTGATACTGCCTCGGAAACCCAAGGAGAGGTCGCTATGAGTCAGGGCTGACTCGATGGCACATAACAACA
>NW_006921660.1:8682616-8689279 GCF_000298275.1 Orycteropus afer afer
TTGAATCACCAGCCTTCTGGTTAGTAGTCAAGTACCTTAAGCACTACACTACTAGAGCTACTTAACTATGGAATAGTGTAGGAGAAAGTGTTCTGTGAGAGCATTTTCCATATTTGATAGCCATGAATATTTTTTTTCACAATGTATTTCATACATTGTTCACTTTGCTAATTAAAAGAAAATTCATGATATTATAAAACCATTCAGAAAATGTAAGAGTATAAAAAGAAAATAATATATAGAATAAATAGCACATATAATCCTACCTAATCTGAAAAGCAAGCAGCAGAGGCAGGGATCCAGGTAAAGGGAGAAACCCAGGCCCCACCCCTGAGAGGTGGGAAAGCAGGGGAAAGGGAAGCCAAACCAGGGTGATGAGACAGAAAGAGCAGCAGCAGCAAAGAGAAGAGATCCTGGCCCCATCCCCAAGAGGTGGGAAAGTGGGGGAAAGGAAAGCCAACCCAGGGGGATGAGGCGGAGCGAGCAGCAGCAGCAAGGATACAGACATGGGGAAAGGGCAGAGATTTTGAACAGCTAAGGCAGACAAACCTGTTTTTCAGTTTGTCATCTTGTGGTGGCTTGCATCCTGTGGTTGCTGTGAGGCTTGAGGCTGTGCCACTGCTCTTTCAAACACCAGAAGGATTGCACATGGTGCACATGTTTCAATGCAGCTTACAGATTGAGACAGACTATGAAGAAGGAAGAAGCCACCCATTTCTCAAAGAAATGGCCAAGGAAAACCTTATGAATAGTAGAGAAACACTGTCTGATATATTAATATGCAACTTTATGACTAGCCTGGAAACATTGTCTGGTACAGTGCAAGAGGATGAAACCCTTGGGTCAGAAGGCTCTCAAAATACAACTGGGAAAGAGCTGCATCATCCCAGTATACCAACCTTGCTGATATGGATAAAATAAAGCTTTTGAGACTTCCAATTGCTGACATGACATGACTCAAATCGAGGAGAAACAACTGCAAACATCCATTAATAATTGAACATGGAATGTACAAAGTATGAATCTAGGAAAACTAGAAGTTGTCAAATATGGAATGGAGCACATAAAGATTGATATCCTAGGCATTAGTGAGATGAAATGGACTGGTTTTGATCATTTTGGATCAGACAACTATATGGTCTACTATGCCGAGAATAACAGTTTGAAGAGGAATGGTGTGGCATTAGTCATCACAGAGGATATTTCAAAATCTATGCTGAACTACAATGCTGCCAATGATAGGATAGTATCCATATGCCTACAAGGAGGACCAGTTAATACTACTATTATTTAAATTTATGCACCAACCATTAAAGCCAAAGATGAAGAAATTGAATATTTTTATCAACTTATGCAGTCCAAAATTGACCAAACGTGCAATCTAGATGTGTTGATTATCACTAGTGACTGGAATGCAAAAGTTGGAAACAAAGAAGAATCACTGGTAGTTGGAAAATTTGGCCTTGGTGACAGAAACAATGTGAGAGACTGCAGGATAGAATTTTGCAAGACCAATGACTTATTCATTGCAAATACATTTTTTCAACAACACAAATGGTGGCTGTACATGTGGACTTCTCCAGATGGAGTACACAGGAATCAGATTGACTACATCTGTGGCAAGAGGCAATGGAAAGGCTCAATATCTTCAATCAAAACATGGCCAAGAGCTGATTGTGGAACAGAACGTCAATTGCTTATATTCAAGTTCAACATGAAATAGAAGACAATTAAAACATGTCCTTGAGAGACAAAATATGACTTTGAATATATCTCTCCTGAATTTAGAGACCATCTAAAGAGTAGATTCAATACACTGAACACCAGTGACCAAAAACCTAAAGAACTGTGTGATGACATCAAGAATATCATCCATGAAGAAAGCAACAGGTCATTAAAAAGAAGAGAAAGGAAGAAAAGACCATAATAGATGTCAGAAGAGACTCTGAAGCTTATCCTTGAGCAAAGGGTGGCTAAAGCAAATGGAAAAATTGACAAGAAAAAAACTGAACAGATGATTTCAAAGAGAAGCTCAAGAAGACAAAGCCAAATGCTATAAAGAAATGTGCAAAGACATGGAGTTAGAAATCAAAAGGGAAGAACATACTTGTCATTTCTCAAGCTGAAAGAACTGAGGAAAAAACTTAATCCTTGAGTTGTAATATTGAAAGATTCTATGGGCAAAATATTGAATGATGCAGAAAGCATCAAAAGTAGATGGAAGGAATACACAGAGTCACTATGCCAAAAAGAACAGATCCATCTTCATCCATTTCAGGAGATGGCATATGATCAAGAAGCAATGATATTGAAGGAAGAAATCAAAGCTGCACTGAAGGAATTGACAAAGAACAAGGCTCCAGGAGTTGAAGGAATACACACTGAGATGTTTCAACAAATGGATGCCTCACTGGGAGGCACTCACTCTGTTGTGCCAAGAGATTTGGAGGACACCTACCTGGCCAACTGACTGGAAGATATCCATATTTGTACCCATTCCAAAGAAAGGTGTTCCCACAGAATGTGAAAATGATCAAGCAATATCACTAATATTGGAGCTCTGCTGGCATAGTGCCTAAGGTACTTGACTGCTAACCAGAAGGCTGGCAGTCCAAACCCACCAGCCATTCCTTGGAAGGAAAGTTGGACAATCTACTTCCACAGTGATATCATCTTGGAAACCCAATCACACACAAGTAAAATCTTACTGGAGATAATTCAAAAATGGTTGCAGCAGTAATATTGACAGAGAACCTTCAGTGGTTCAAGCTGGATTCAGAAGAGGACTTGGAACAAGGGATATCATTGCTGATGTCAGATGGACCTTGGCTCAAAGCAAAGAATACCAGAAAGATGATTACCAGTATTTCATTGAATATGCAAAAGCATTTGATTGTGTGGATCATAACAAACTGTGGATAACATTGAGAAGAATGGGAATTCCAGAACACTTAACTGTACTCAAAAGGAACCTATACATAGACCATGAGGCTGTCATTTGAACAGAACAAGGGAACACAGCATGGTTTAAAACCAAGAAGGGAGTGCATCAGGGTTGCATCCTTTCCCCATACTTATTCAATCTGTATGCTGAGCAAATAATCTGAGAAGCTGGGCTATATGAAGAAAAACATGGGATCAAGATGGGAGGAAGAATCATTAACAACCTGCCATACACTGATGACACAACTTTGCTTGTTGAAAGTGAGAATGACTTGAAGCACCTACTGAAGAAGATTGAAGAATACAGTCTGCAGTATGGATTACATCTCAATATAAAGAAAACAAAAATCCTCACAACTGGCCATATAAGCAGCATCACAATAAATGGAGAAAAGATTGAAATTGTCAAAGATTTCACATTGCTTGGTTCTACAATTGATGCCAATGGAAGTAGCAGTCAGGATGTCAGACGACTATAGCACTGGACAAGTTAGCGGCAAATCACCTCTTTCAAGTGCTGAAGAGCAAAGATGTCTCCTTGAGGACAAGGGTACATCTGACACAAGCCATGGTATTTTTCAATCACCTCATATGGGCATGAGAGCTGGACAATGAATAAGGAAGACTGAAGAAGAATTGATGCTTTTAAGTTGTGGTGCTGGCGAAGAATGCTGAAAGTAGCATGGACTGCTAAAGGAGTAACAAATCTGTCCTGGAGTGCAGCCAGAATGCTGCTTGGTAGCAATAATGCCCAGAATTTGTGTCACCTACTTTGATCATGTTATCAGGAGGAACCATTCCCTGGAGAAGGATGTCATGCTTGGTAAAGTGGAAGGTGGAGGAAAGAGGGGAAGGCCCTCTACGAGATGGATTGACACAATGGTTGTGACAGTGGGCTCAAGTATAGGAACGATTGTGAAGCTGGTGAGGGACCAGGCAGGGTTTCGTTCTGCTGTGCATAGGGTCGCTGTGAGTTTGAGACAACTCGATGGCACCTAACAACAACAACAATCTGAAAAAAGTGTGTCTAAATTATCTATCATTCTGAATAGCATTACTCTGTGCACAGTTGTAATCATGGGTTGTATATATGCTAAAATATTATATAGCCATTATCATACAGACTGATATAAACCCTCATGTTTTTATGTCTTATCATTTTTGAAGATTCACAATATGGTAGGCTTTATTCAATGCATTCATATCTTATGTAATCTATAAAATAACCCATTGCGGGTTTCTATTCCCATTGTACAGCTAAGGTTCTGGGCATTAAAGAATTCAAAATGTCCCAAGATCACTTATGTGGAAATATAATTCTAAGCTTAATACCCAGGGCATCCCTATTCAGAAACACTAAATTACATTAATCTTCAAGTTTTGTGGGTGCATATTGCATATATATTGTAATATTATTTTGTACATCTGCAGAACATATTCTGTGCCCTGTGCTTCTTGCATATATCACTCAATATGTACACATTTGTTTCTAATTAAATTCTTAATTAATTTAAATGGATTTACCTTATGGTCTTCGCTACTTCATAATTTATTTATTTATGCTACTGATTTGTACTCTTGGTAAAAATATGCAAGATCTCCTTTAATAAAAGCATTAAGATTTATGACTTATCTGGCTTAGTCATGATATCATTTTTATAAAACACTTCTGATTTATATAGTCATGGACAGAGTTTTCTTTTCTTCTTTTTCCCCCCTGAGGGACATGTGTCTAATATTCGAAGTAATGTAAATCACTGTTGAACATAGGGTCTCTATGAGTCAGAATCAACTCAACGGCCACAAATAGCACTACTAAAATCATTGATTAATATCTTAAATGAACTATTTATCAAATGATAACAAAAAACATAAGTTTGGGTCAAATGAATATATACTAAAAAAATCCACGTTTTCTTCCAGACAACTTAGTGTCAAATAAAAGGAAAAATGCAATAAATAAATAAATAAATAATACAATTTCCCTCCTCCCCATTCATGTCCACTTTCTCTCTGTGATCTATTAGGCTAAAAACCCCACTGATGTTAATTGATTCTGACACATAGTGACCTATAGAATAGAGAGGAACTGCCCCTTAGGGTTTCCAAGGCTGTATATTTTTACAGGAGCAGACTGCCTCATCTTTCTCCCATAGACTGGCTGGTGGGTTCAAGCTACTGACCTTTTGGTCATCAGACAAATGCATTAACCACTACACCACAGAGTTTTTCTTTATTAGGCTATAATCATATTTTAGGAGCTCTGGGAGCATAGTGCCTAATGCACTGCTAACCAGAAGGCTGGCGGTTCAAACCCACCAGCCACTCCTCAGTTGGGCAATCTACCTCCCCAGTGATACTGCCTCGGAAACCCAAGGAGGGGTCGCTGTGAGTCGGGTCCGACTCCACGGCACCTTATAACAACAGTATAACAAATAGAAAAATGTTAGTGAAAGTAAGCTTAATAAAATCCTCAATAATTGATTCTTAGTATTTAATTTTTGATAATCAGTATATTAGCTGAAGTTAACTTTCAATCATATAACAATAAAATATTACATAATTTTAAATTCACATTAATTTGAAATATATGAAACATTCATTTTAAGAAGATTAGATAAATATTCTTACTTAAACTATTCTAATCGCTTATACCAGCTGATATGCAAGCAGCGTGCTTCTAGCCTAAGTAGAGCTGAGCTTTGTTGGTTGGATGCTTTCATACATAATTGACTACTCATTTAAGTGTGATATCTAGTAAATACTTTGAATTTCTGAAAGTCATTGAAAAAATAGTATTACTAAATTATTCCACAAACTCCATGATTTAGAGGGTTATACAAACTGTAATCCTTCCTCTCCATTTCAATTGGTTTAATTGATAATATTTTGTACAGTACATAGATTAGCTGAAATCTAGAACACTAGACTAAAACTCTGTTAGGGAATTGAAGTTTAGAGCAAATTGGATGTTTTATAAAGTGTCAAGTGGGACAAATGAAAAAGTGCATGGTTTACATTATTATGTTACTGCATTAATAATCTGATATTGCTTTATTTAAAATATTTACAGTTTATCATATATGTCCCACAACTGTCATTATAAACCCATACAAAATTAATCTACACCTATAAATTCTTGTTCAGATACCCAAATATATTCTATAAAATTCTAAAAAAAAACCAAAAACAAATTTTTCTTATTCTTGTGAACATACAGATAAAAAATAGTCACTAATTTGGGACAGTATTAAAAACCAAACACAAAACTCAATGCTGTCGGACAGCATAGGAATGTTAAATTTCAGTATTATGAAAGAGAAGAAGAATGTGGAAAATATTGATTACTAGGATCAATATAATTAACTAATGCAGGATAGTCGACTATATATATGTATATATATACAGTAGTTGGATACATTTCTGTAATGAAATGAAAATAATGCAGTTAACATTGGAAACAGATGTGTGATATTTATAAGGAAAATTATATACAATCAGCAAGCTTATTGGTTTAAAAAGCCATTTGAGGTCAAAGCAATTATAGACCAACATAAATTTTCCTTTCTCAATCAGCGTGCATATCCTCCATTCTAATTATCTTTGAATAAATATAGCACTATTACGATATTTGTCTTTTGATTTATTATATTAATTTTTAGTTACTTTGCTGTTTTGCCATGTTCCTAAGTATTAAACATGTTATTCTCTCCTTCTCAA
>NW_006921660.1:8690044-8695135 GCF_000298275.1 Orycteropus afer afer
AGGACAAACCGACAGACAAGTTTATCCTGCTGTTGGAGACCTCTCTTATCCCCCCCACCTGGGTCCCTATGGCTGACTGTTCCTCTGTCTGGCTTATCTGTTTTGTAATTTTTGAGTAAAATTTGTTTGTTTTCTGTCAAAAAACTATATATGTTAGAGTTTGTTTTTTTTAACTTTTATTAACAATGATTTCCCTCAAGATATTAGTGTCATAAAACTATTTTTGTCCCCTACATAGATTATTACTCAACCTTGGTAAATATAAAGGTGCCCTAGTGGTGTAGTGGTTAAGATATTTGGCTGTTAACAAAAAGTTGGGTAGTTTAAACCTACCAGCCACTCTGCAGAAGAAAATGGGCAATCCCAATGGGAGTCACTATGAGTTGGAATCAACTCCACAGCAGTGAGTTTGTTGTTTTTGTTTTAATAAAGCTACTCTTAAAAAAAAAAAAAAAGTGAACATGAAGTGATTCAAGTTAGTAAATTCTGTGCTTTTTCATTTTATTTAATGTTATTTCTCTATTTTTTGTAAGACTTCATTAACAATATTTTTAATTCTGAGATTATTTACACTGAAATTTATCTTCCTTTTTATTGACATGTTGGCACCTGTGTGCATATGCAACATGTTACACATGTAATTTTTAGATTTATTTTATCTTTCAAGAAAAAGCATTGCTAATAAAATTAGTAGGAAGAGAATGATATGTCTCACAAGAATATGGGGGAAAGTAAGGTGTAAAACTTAGCACACTTGATTATTGATTAAATTTACAGTCTTCTGGTCTGAAAATGTATACACTTTCCAAAATTTATGTCCTTTAAGTAATAGTGGGATAGAGAATTACCAAAGGATACTCAGCTTCCTATAATTTTTAACTTACAATGTTGTTGTGGTTTGCCGTCGAGTCGGCCCCGACTCATAGTGATCCCTCTTTGGGTTTCCGAGGCATTATCACTACGGAAGTAGGATTGCCCAACCTTCCTTCCGAGGAGTGGCTGGTGGGTTTGAACCGCCAGCCTTCTGGTGAGCAGTCAAGTGCCTTAGGCACTATGCTACCAGAGCTCCTTAACTTACAATAGAGCATTTAAAAAAAAAAAAATGAGGATAAGTTGGCAGACAAGCTATACAGACCCTTTTCAACAAACAAGAGAGAAACCAATTGGCACAGATACAGAAGATATTCTTGGAGCCCTGACCTTTGAAAGGAAAGATGCTGTTGTTATTGTCAGGTGCCATGAAATTGTCTCCAACTCATAGTGACCCTATGCACAGCAGAATGAAAAATCTTCTGGTCTCATGCCAGCTCCATGAACCTTTCTACACTTGAGCTCATCACATCGGCCACTGTGTTAATCCATCTTGTTGAAGGCCTTCCTCTCTTCCATTGACTCTCCACCTTACCAAGCATGACATCCTTCTCCAGGAAATGGTCCCTTCTCATAACATGACCAAAGCAGGTGAGACAAAGTCTGGCCATTCTTACTTCCAAGAAGCATTATGGCTACACTTCCTCCTGGATAGATTTGTTCATTCTTTTAGCAGTCCATTGTACTTTCATCATTCTTTGCCAGCACCACAACTCAAAAGGCATCAATTCTTCTTCAGTCTTCCTTATTCATTGTCCAGCTCTCACATGCATATGAGGTGATTGGAAATATCATGGCTTGTGTCAGGTGCACCTTATTCCTCAAAGAGGTATCTTTGCCCTTCAGCACTTGAAAGAGGTCCTTTGCAGCAGATTTGCCCAGTGCTATATGTTGTCTAATGTCTTGACTGCTGCTTCCATTGGCCTCGACTGTAGAACCAAGCAATACAAAGTCTTTGACAACTTCAATCTTCTCTCCATTAATCATAATGCTTCTTATTGCCCAGTTATTCTGATTACATAGCACTGTTCTGACAAGAATATACCACAAATAGGATGGCCTTAAGAAACAGGAGTTTATTCTCTTACAGTTCAGGAGGCTAGAAGTCCAAATTCAAAGTGCCAGGGTCTAGTGGCTGGGTGAAAACCCCTCAGCCTTGGGCTTCAGCTCACTGAAGCTAGAGGCTTTTCTTCATTTAGACAGCTGCTGGCGGCTGAGGCTTCCAAGCCCAAGGTTGACAAGTGCAAAAGGCACAGTCCTGATATTACCAAACCACACGGCAGGCCATTAATTCAAATCCACTGTAAGTCCCAATGTCAGCAGAGCATGTCAGGCTGCTGAGCAATGACACAGCTACATGCAGGGTGCAAGGGTGCCATAAGCTAGAGACCATTTCCAAAGCTTCTCCTTATATACAGGAAGCATACCACATACCCAAAGCAGCTACTCAGCTGCTTGTGGTAGATCCCACCATGGAGCTGATTGCCAGTATCAACATGGGGAATAACTACCACCAGCTGCCCAGCCACTCAACCAAGCCTAGCCAAGTTGACACACAAACATAACAACCACACCAGTTCTGAGGAATTTATTTATTTATTTAATTGAGATGTAATCCATACTGCAGACTGTATTCTTCCAACTTCATCAATAAGTGCTCCAAGTCATCCTCACTTTCAGCAAGCAAAGTTGTGTCGTCAGCATATTGCAGGTTGTTAATGATTCTTCCTCCAATACTGATGTCACATTCTTCTTCATATAGTCCAGCTTCTTGGATTATTTCCTCAGTATATAGATTGAATAAGTATGGTGAAAGGACACAACCCTGCCACACTCCCTTCTTGATTTTAAACCATGCAGTGTCCCATTGTTTTCTTTAAATGATAGCCTTCTGGTCTGTGTACAGGTTCCTCATGAGTACAATTAAGTGTTCTGGAATACCCATTCTTCTCAATGTTATCCACAATTTGTTATGGCCCACACAATCAAATGTTTTTGCATGGTCAATAAAGCACCAGTAAACATCTTTCTGGTGTTCTTTGCTTTGAGCCAAGATCCATGTGACAACAGCAGTGATATCCCTCATTCCATGTACTCTTCTTAATCCAGTTTGCATTTCTGGAAGTCCTCTGTCAATATACTACTACAACTGTTTTTGAATTATCTTCAATAAGATTTTACTTGCATGTGATATTAATGATATTGTTTGATAATTTCCACATTTTGTGGGGTCCCCTTTCTTTAGAATGGGTACAAATATGGATTTCATTCAGTCAATTGGACAGGTAGGGGTCTTCCAAATTTCTTGGCATAACTTAGTGAGTGCCTCCCATGGGGCATCCATTTGTTGAAACATCTCAATGGGTATTCTGTTAAGTCTTGGAGCCTTGTTCTTCACCAATACCCCAGTGCAGCTTCTACCTCTTCCCTCAATACCATTGGTTCTTGACCATATGCCACCTCCTAAAATGGATGAAGATCGACCATTTCTTCTGGTACAGTGACTCTGTGTATCCCTTCCATCTTCTTTTGATGCTTCCTGCTTCACTGAATATTTTGCCCGTAGAATCTTTTAATATTGCAATGGAAGGCTTATTTATTTTATTTTTTTTTTTTCCCTCAGTTCTTTCAGCTTGAAAAATGCTGAGTGTGTTCTTCCCTTTTTGTTTTCTAACTCCAGGTCTTTGTACATTTCATTATAGTAATTGGCTTTGTCTGCTCTTTGAAATCTGTTTAGCTCTGTTATTTTGTCATTTCTTCCATTTGCTTTAGCTACTCTCTGCTCAAGGACAAGTTTCAGAGTCTCTTCAGACATCCATTTTGGATTGTTCATTTTTCTTGTATCTTTAATGATCTCTTGCTTTCTTCATGAATGATGTTCTTGATGTCATCCCACAATTCTTCTGGTTTTCCATCATTGGTGTCCAATGTATCAAATCTATTCTTTAAATGGTCTCTAAATTCAGGAGGGATATATTCAAGGTGATATTTTGTCTCTTATGGACTGGTGTTAATTATCTTCAACTCCAAGTTGAACTTGCATATGAGCAGTTGATTGTTCCACAATCAGCTCCTGGCCTGGTTTTGGCTGAAGATTTGAGCTTTTCCATCACCTCTTGCCACAGATGTAGTCAATCTGACTCCTGTGTACTCCATCTGGTGAAGTCCATGTGTATAGCTGCCATTTGTGTTGTTGAAAAGAGGTATTTGCAATGAATAAGTCATTGGTCTTGCAAAATTGTATCATGCAATCTCTAGAGTTATTTCTGTCATCAAAGGCAAATTTTGCAACTACCAGTGATACTTTTTGGTTCCAAGTTTTGCATTCTAATCATCAATGATAATTAACATATCTTGATTTCATGTTTGGTCAATTTCAGATTGCAGAATTTTGCAGCTGTTTGTCCTCAATTTGAGTTGTGCCACATCAGCAAATGGAGGTCCTGAAAGCTTTATTTTATCCATATCATTAAGGTTCTTTTTACTCTGATGAGGCAGCTCTTTCCCAGTCATATTTTGAGTGCCTTCCAATCTAAGGGGCTCATCTTCCTGCACTGTATTAGATAATGTTTCTGAGCTATTCATAAAGTTGTGCTGTAATGTATTGGACAAAGTTTCTTTGCTATCCATAAGGTTTTCCCTGGCCAAATCTTTGAGAAGTAGATGGCCTTTTCCTTCTTCTTAGTCTGTCTTAGACTGTAAGTAGTGCAAAATTGGAGTAACTAGTGAATAGAGGAACACAGTACCCTGCTTACTCAGATACATCAAAACAAGACAAAGGGAAAAAAAATCTTGGGCAAATCACATCAACATGCAATCACAAATTAAATATAAATACAATGATGTCACAATGTTTTGGAGACAACAGACCATCACAGTCCACACAAAGAAGCAAGATAAAGTAGTAGAAACAAGGGGCCAGGATATAGACCCAGAAAACATCCCCGGGAAGAGGCAGCATTGGAACTCCTTGAAAAGAAATTCAAAGAATTATATTTAAGTGCCTTCAACAAATTGAAAGACAGATCAAGGTAAACACTGAAATAATTAAGGAAAACACAGACAAAATGCTAGAATGATTTGGGAAGATAATATGAGAACAAAACAAAATAAATGAAAGATTAGAAATGATACAAAATCTACAAATAGAAATTCAGAAAATTAATGCTAATATTTCAGAAATAGATAATTTATAGAAGAGTCAGAGGAATAGAATTAAAT
>NW_006921660.1:8695560-8699776 GCF_000298275.1 Orycteropus afer afer
CCCCCCCAAAAAAAATCACCAAGATATATACTCACCAAAATCCAAGACAAAGAAAGTATGCTAAAGCAACATGGAAAAAATGAAAACTTACCTGAAAGGGGCAAAAAATAAGACTAAGCTCTGATTTCTCAGCAGAAACCATGCAGACAAGAAGGCAATGGAATGATATACATAAAACACTGAAAGAAAAACTAAAAATTTTCAATAAATTTATATACCCATTTATATAAAAAAAAAATTATATAAAAATTTATATACCCTTTAAAACTGTCCCTCAAATGTGATGGTGAAATTAGGACATTTTTCAGATAAACAGATATTAAGGAAATTTGCTAAAACCAGACCAACCTTACAAGACATCCTAATAAGATTCCTTTGGACAGACAACTAAGAATAGCAAACAATAACTAACCATTAGAAACATGATGATACAATCCAGAAACCAACCCAGCTATAGAAGTATCCAAAGTAACAAGCTTACAAGACCATAAACTGGGACCTAGAGACCTCAATCAATAAATGAATATGACTGCAAACCAAAAAGGGGGAGAAAAAATGTAGTGACAGAACTTCTAAACAGTGAGGAAGTCAAGACAATTGTGAGATAGAACAGACTGTTTTAAACTTGGAAAGAAAATTATAAATTACAGGGAAAGCAGAAAGAAAAATAATAAACTTTTGCATCAAGAAAAAAGGACAAACATAAATTCTTAGTAAATACTTAAACAATTGCAATGAAGAAGGTGATAACACAATGCATAGACAAAATGAGCTCAGCACAGAAATTTGTATGGAGAAAAGAAATCAGCAATACCATGAAATAACACATAAAGAAATGATATCAATAAATCCATACTTGTTGATAATTTCACTGAATGGAAGTAGATTAAACAAGCCACTCAAGTGTCAGAGAGTTGCCAACTGGATAAGAAAACATGACCCATTAATATGATATTTATAAAAGACTCACCTTAAACACAAAGAAAAAAATAGACTAAAAATCCAAAGTTGGAAAAAGATAAACTGAGAAACCAAAAAAGAACAGGAGTAGCAATTAAATTTTTGATAAAATAGACTTTAAGACAAAAACCACCATAAGAGATGGACTTCTAGTAAGATGGAGGAATGGGCAGACAATCTACACAGACCCTCTTCAACACAGAAAAGAGAAACCAATTTGCAGAGCTACAGAAGGTGATTCTGGATCCCTGAACTTTGAAAGGAAGTATACAGAAGTAGATTAGGCACCAACTAGTGGAAAAACCTTAATTAAAACAGTGTGTATAAAGGTGGTTGGAGCTGTGGACTGCCAGCTACTCGGATGGCACCAACACCCTGAATATTTCCAGGGTTGTTGGGACCTGAGAATTGATCTACAGATCAGCCCTGGTTGCCAATGGCTGCAGGGATGACTGTTCTGGTGGCCTATGACTAAGAAGGGAAACAGCAAGGAGGGAGACATCCTGAACTTTGGACTTTAGGCAGTCTAGAAGGGTCAACGATTTTGATTGTTTACAAGTAGCAGCAAAATTGGATACTTAAAGTGACTGAGGGCATGGCCATTTTGACAGTTTACAAGTGGTGGTCATTTTAGGTATTGAAAGTGACTGAGGAGGCAGCCATTTTGAATGTTTATAAACAGTGGTGATTTTGGATATTTAAAATGACAGCATTCTCATTGGGAATCCAGGGACCTAAGAAAAGTGTCTGTTTGCCGAAGAGGGCAGGGATATATGGGAGGCTGACAATGGAAGAGGAGACAGGTGGTGGGTGCATAAGTGTTGCCAACTAGTACATAGAGCAGCACAATGTAACTTGCTTATGTAGATAACATTCAAAGGAAACAAAAATCATGGACAAGTCACTCCAACATACAATCATCAATTGAATATAAACACAAAAGTGTCCCAATGTCTCAGAGACAACTGAGCATCACAGTCCACACAAAGAAGCAAGATGAAGCAAGAGAAACAAAGAAGCAGGATACAGATCCAGGAACACATCCCTGAGGAAGAAGCAGCATTGGAACTCCCTGATAAGGAATTTGAAAGAATTATATTTAGGTACATTCCATAGATTGAGAAACAGATCAAGGGAAACACAAAATTGAGGACAACAAAGAGAAAACTCTAGAAAAATTTTGAAGGAGAATACAAGAACAAAATGACAAGGTAAATGGAAAATTAGGAATGATACAAAATCTATAGATATAAATCCAGAAGATTAATACTAAATTATCAGAAATAGATAACACATGGAACAGACAAAGGAGTAGAATTGAATCGATGGAAAACAGAATTAGTGAGATTGAAGACAAATACCTCAATACTTCTTTGGAAAGAGATCAATCAGAAAAGAAGATCAAAACAAAATGAAGAAAACCTAAGGTCCCTATGAAATATCATCAAAAGGAACAACCTATATGTAATCATAATTCCAGAACAGGAAGAGACAAAACCACAGAGAAAACTGTTGAAGATTTGTTGGAAGAGAATTTCCCTGGTATTATGAAAAATGAGAAAATATCCATTCAAGAAGTCTGATGAACCCCAAACAGGATAGACCCCAAAAGAAAATCACTAAGATATATCATCATCAAACTCAATAAAACCAAAGACAAAGAAAGAATCTTGAAAGCAGCATGGGGAAAACGAAAAGTTACATACAAAGAGCAACCAGTAAGACTAAGCTCCGATTTCTAGGCAGAAACCATGCAAGCAATGGGAAAATGGGATGGTATATATAAAACCCTGAAAGAAACAAAGTAATTCCAATGAAGAATAATATAATTAGCAAAACTGTCCCTCAAATATGATGGTGAAATTAGGACATTTCCAGATAAGCAGAAATTAAGGGGATTTGTTAAAACCAGACCAACCTTACAAGTGATGCTAAAGGGAGGCCTTTGGACAGAGAACCAACAATAGCAAACAACAACTGACCGTTAACACACACGATGACCTAACCCAGAATCCAACCCACATATGGAAGTAGCTAAAGTAAGTAAGCCTGGAAGATTGTAAACAGGGAACCAGAGACATCAATCAACAAATGAGGGTAACTACAAACCAAAAAGAGGGAAATAAATTGTGTAGTTTCACAACTTCTAAATGATAGGGAAGTCAAGACAACTGTAAGATAGAACTGACTCTTCTAAACTCGGGAAGAAAATTATAAATCATAGGGTAACCTCAAAGAAAAATGATAAACCTTCACATCAAAATAAAAGAGGACCAATACAAATATTTAGCAAATACTAAAATAATAGCAAAGAAGGAAGTGATAATATGATTCATAACCAAAACAAGATCAGCACAGAAAATTATATGGAACAAAGAAATCAGCAACACAATGAAAAAGCACATAACACAATGAGAGCAACAAATTCATACTAGTCAATAATTACACTGCCAAAAGAGTAAAAAGAGAACCTACAGATTGGGAAAAAAAATATTTGACATATCTGACAAGGGACTTATCTCTGAAATTTATAGAAAACTCCAACATATCAACAACAAAAAGATTAACAATCCAATTAAAAAAATGGGCAGATGTATGAATAGACACTTCACCAAAGAGGATATTCAGGTGCCCAGTGAATACATGAAGAAATGTTCATGATTATTACCCTTCAGAGAGATACAAATCAAAACAACAATGAGATATAATCTCACCCTAGCACTAATGGCAAAGTTCAACAAGACAGAAAATAATAAATGTTAGCAAAGATGTGGAGAGATTGGGACTCTCATACACTGCTAGTGGGACTGTCAAATGATACAACCGCTGTTAAAAGCAGTATGGTGATTTCTTAAAAAGCTGGAAATAGAAATATCATTTGACCCAGACATTCCATTACTAGGTATATATCCTAAAGAAGTGAGAGCCAGGGCAAGAACAGATATATGGATGCCCATGTTCACTGCAGCACTATTTGCAATAGCAAAAAGATGAAAACAACCTAGGTGCCCATCAACAGAAGAATGGATAACCGAACTGTAGTTCATACACAAAGGGATACTATGCAATACTAAAGAATTATGTAGAATCTGCAAAACACCGCATAACTTGCATGAACTTAGAGGACATTATGCTGAGTGAAATAAGTCAATCACAGAAGGACAAATATAGTATTAGTTCATTATTGTAAAAAATCAAGGAAAGGTTTACATATGGAAGGAAACTTTCTTTGTTGGTTACCAGGTGTGGGAGGGTG
>NW_006921660.1:8700902-8705891 GCF_000298275.1 Orycteropus afer afer
GAATAAGAAATGAAGGTGTGACATCACAACAAAACCAACAGAAATAAAATGAATAATATCTAGAAACTATGAAGAACTGTACTCCAACAAATTTGAAAACCTAGAAGAAAAGGACAGATTTCTAGAAACATGCTGCCTACCTAAACTAACACAGACTGAAGTAGAAAACTTGAACAGACCCATAACAAAAGAAATTGAACAAGTCATAAAAAAAATTACCAACAAGAAGTCCTGGCCCAGATGGTTTCACTGGAAAATTCTACCAAACATTCAGAGACAGACTGACACCAATTTTACTCAAACTATTCCAGAACATAGAAAAGGATGTAATTATCCCAAATTCATTTATGATGCAAGCATAACCCTGATACCAAAACCAGGCAAAGACACCATTAGAAAGGAAAACTACAGACCAATATCCATCATAAATATAGATGCAGACACCTTCAACAAAGCTCTTGTCAATAAACTCCAACATCATATCAAAATATTAATACATCGTGACCAAATGAGATTCATACCAGGTATGCAAGGATGGTTCAACATTGGGAAAACAATAAACATCATCCATCACATGAGTAAAATAAAGGGAAAAACCACCTGATCATATCAATAGATGCAGCAAAGGCATTTGATAAAATCCAACACCAATTCTGATTAAAAAACTACCAGAAAAATAAGAATAGAAGGGGTAATCCTTGACATTATAAAGGGCATATATGCAAAACCTACAGCAAACATCATTCTCAATGGAGAGAGACTGAATCAAGTCCCCTTGTAAACAAGAACCAGTCAATTCCTACTAAAAAGATAAAATACTTGGGAATAAATCTCACCAGGAACACAAAAGACCTGTCCGAAAAACTACTTCAAGAAACTATAAGAAATCTATATAAATGGAAGAACATACCATGCCCATGGATAGGAAGATGGAACACTGTGAAAATGTCAATACTACCAAAAGCAATCTATACTTTCAATGCAATCCTGATCCATATTCTATCAACATTCATTAATGATATGGAAAAAACAATCACTAATTTTATATGGAAAGGAAAGAGAGTTTGGATAATCAAAATACTACTCAAGAAGAAGAACAAAGTTGGAATTCTCACATTCCCAGATCTCAAATCTATTGCACAGCCAAAGTGATCAAAACAGCCTGGTATTGATGCAAGAACAGACATAGATTAGTGGAATAGAACTGAGAACCCAGAAATTGATCTGTTGACCTATGTTCAGCTGATCTTTGACAAAGGGCTGAAATCCATTAAATGGGGAAGAGATAGTCTCTTTCACAAATGGTCTTGGCAAAACTGGATATCCATTTGCAGAAAAAGATTCATACCTCACACCATACACATAACCTAGACGCAGATGGATCAAAGACTTAAATATGAAACCTAAAGCTATAAAGTTTATCAAAGGAAAAATAGGGGAAAACTTAGAGGACTTAATTTCTCACCTAAATGGACTATAAGCTAAAATGTACAAACAGCAAAAGATAAACTAGATGATTAGAACCTTCTAAAAGTTAAATTCATATGTGCATCAAAAGACTTCTCCAAAAGAGTAAAAAGAAAACCTTCAGAAAGGTAAAATATATCTGGCAATGACATATCAAAGAACTTTTCTCTAAAATTTATGGAAATCTCCAACACCTCTACATCAAAAAGACAAATAATTCAATTAAAAAATGGGCAGAAGATATGAACAGACTTTATTAAAGAAAATATTCAGGCACCCAACAAACACATGAAGAAATGTTTGTGATCATCAGTCTTTAAAGAAATGCAAATTAAACAAACATGAGATACCATCTCACCCCATCATTAATAGCAAAGTTCAACAAGACAAAAAATAACAAATGCTGGCTGGGACTCTCATATACTGCTGGTGGAGCTGTGAAATGATACAACCACTATGGAAATCAATCTGACAATTCCTTAAAAACTTGGAAATAGAAATATCATTTGATCCAGCAATATCATTACTAGGTATATTTCCTAAAGAAGTGAGAGGCAGGACATGAACAGCTATATGCACACCCATGTTTATTGCAGCATTATTCACAATAACAAAGAGATGGAAAAAACCTAAGTACCCATCAAGTGAGGAATGACTAAACAAACTGTGATATATACACACACTAGAATAATATGCAACCTAAGTATAATGTAGAATCTGCAAACCACCACACAGCATAGATTAACTGGAGTATATTATGCTGAATTAAATCAGTTAATCACAGAAGAACAAGTATTGTGTTAGTTTACTATTACAAAAAGTCAAGGAAAGATTTATACATAGAAGGAAATTTTCTTTATTGGTAACTAGGGATGTGGGGGAGAGGAGGCTGAAAAATAAATAGATAAATAGATGAGAGAGAGAGAGAGAGAGAGAGAGAGAGAGTAGGATCCAACACATAGTGACCCCTCCTTGGTTTCCCAGGCGTTATCACTACAGAAGTAGATTGCTCAAACTTCCTTCCTTCCGAGTGGCTGGTGGGTTTGAACCACCAGCCTTCTGGTTAGCAGTCAAATGTCTTCTGGTTAGCAGCCAAATACCAGAGCTCCCATATATGTGTGTGTGTGTGTGTGTGTACATAGAAGGCTGGCAGTTCACACCCACCAGCCACTCCTTGGAAGAAAGTTTGGACAATCTACTTCCATAATGATACCACCTCAGAAACCCAAAGAGGGGTCCCTATGAAATCTATTTCCATAATGATACCACCTCGGAAACCCAAAGAGGGGTCCCTATGAGTCGGGGCTGACTCAATGGCACATAATAACAATATATATGTATATGTATATATACATACAGAAACCAAATATTAGTGGTTACTAGGGCTTGGAGGGAGGGGGAAAGGGCAAACTTTTGTTGTGAGTCATTGAGTTTAGGCTAATGGTAGAATATTTTGGACAAGGATAGCAGTAATGGTAGCACAACATGGAAAATGTCATCAATGTCCTTGAGCTATAAATGGGAAGTTATTATGTTGAATATTTTGAATATGTTGTATATGTTTTCACTACAATAATTTTTTTTAAAAAAAAAGAGAAAGAAAATGAATTTGCTCTGCAACCTTTCACTCAAGTCACATTAAAAAAAATGAGGACACTGAATGTTAATAATCATCATTTAAGAAGTATATAATGAACCAAAACAGTAAAACTCTATCTGACATAGGTCAACAGATTAATTTCTGGGTTCTCAGTTCTATTCCACTAATCTACAAAGAGTTTTTCTTTAGAGCAAAGAGAAGAAAGAAAAAGGGAGAGAGACAAAATGGCTAGAGGAAAGATGGGGTGGGGGGGGAGAGAGAGCTACTTAATCCTCCGAGATTTCTCTTGTAAGAGGCTATTATTATTTGTATTGATTTTAGTTCTGAACTTCTCTTTTTCTGCTTCTTTGTTGGCCCACTATATAATCCATAAATAATAAACAGAGTAGCAGTGAGTCATTCTTAAGACTTCAAGCATAGCAACCATCACAATGCATTAATCTACCAATTGAGCATCACATCATCTCTGTCATAAAATATATTTCATTTTGCAAGGAAGACTCCAGAACTTAAACTCTCTCTTAGCCCTGAGGTCCTAACTAAACAGTCTAAGTAGCGCAGGATGTCAAAATGTTTACATGCCAAATATGTCACCTTTTGTTTTTACTTGTACTTTAATTCATATGCTTCTTTAATTCATATGCCCTTAAAACCTTGGCTTATAATGTGAAAGTCATTACTGAGATGTTATTACATGTAATAAATGATTATGTATTACCCCTTTCTGGATGATTTTATGAGAGTTATTATTTATTTTCAAGTAATATAGTTTTGTTTTGTTATTCATCACTTAAGTCTGTGAGAAATGGAAAACTACAGATGGTAAGCCGGTAACAAAATTATTCGTTTATAAGCACAGTGGAGAGAGAGAAAGAAGTGACTAATGTCAATTAAAGGAGTCTTTAGAAAACAGTATCATTAAAGATAATTGTGAAATAATAAATAGTAAATGAGTAATATGGCCTCAGGGAACTCTGGTTCTTTGGAAACCTGGACAAGCATAAGATAGGTTCTATGTACTAGGATCTTTCTCATCTTATGGAAGATTTCTTATTTTCATGATTTTTTTTTTCTTTAAATTCTAGATTTTATAGCATACAACCAGAAAATTGTTGTTGATGTTAGGTACCAGGGAGTCAGTTCCAACTTATAACTACCCTGTGTACACCAGAATGAAACTTTGGTCCTGAGCCATTTTCGCAATCATGTTTGAGTGCAATTTTGCAGGCACTGAGTCAATCTAAGGAGCTCTGCTTGTGTAGTGCCTAAGGAATTTGACTGCTAACCAGAAGGTTGGTGGCTCAAACCCACCAGTCACTCTGTGGAATGAAGATGGGTCAATCAACTTCCATAAAGACTTACTGCCTTGGAATCCTAATGGGGGTTATGAGTCGGAATCCACTTGATGTCAGTGAGGTTATTATTTTTTATTTTTTGAGTCAATCTATCTTGTTGAGGATCTTCCTCTTTTCCATTGACCAAGCATGATGTCCTTCTACAAGGACTACTTCCACCTAATAACCTGTCCAAAGTATGTGAGAGAAATTCTTTCCATCCTTGTTTCTAAGGAGCATTCTGGCTGTACCCCGTCTAAGACAGATTTGCTCATTTTTCTGGAAGTCCATGGTATATTTAATAGTGTTGATCAATGCCATTATTCAAAGATATTAACATATGTTCAGTATTCTTATTTGCTGTCCATTTTTCACATGTATATGAGGTTATTGAAAACCCTATGGCTTGGATCAAGCACCCATTAGTCTTCAAAGTGACATCTTTGCTTTTAAACACTATAAAGACATCTTTTACAGATTTGTCAAATGCAATATATTGTGTGATTTCTGCTTCCATGGGTTCTGAATGTGGATACTAGTAACATGAAATGTTTGATAACTTCAATCTTTTCTCCATTTATCATGATG
>NW_006921660.1:8706216-8716191 GCF_000298275.1 Orycteropus afer afer
TCAAGTATAGCAGGGATTGTGGGGCTGGCGTGGGATCAGGCAGTGTTTCGTTCTGTTGTGCATGGGGTCGCCATGAGTCGGAAACTACTCGATGGCACTTAACAACAACAATCCTGATGCCATGCTCTTCTTCATATAGTCCAGTTTCTCAGATGATTTGCCCAGCATACAGTTTAAATAAGTATGGTGAAAAGATACACAACACTGATGCAAACCTTTCCAGATTTTAAAACCTCACAGTGTGCCATTGTTCTTTTTGAACTACTGCTTCTTGGTTTATGTACTGGCTCTTCATGAGCACACTTTGTTGCTGTTGTTAGGTGATATCTCTCTACAGGGAATGGTACCTTCTGTCAACATGATCAAAGTAGGTGAGGTGAAGTCTGCCATTCTTGCTTTCAAGGAGTATTCTGGCTGCACTTCTTCCAGGACAGATTTGTTCATTCTTCTGGCAGTCCATGGTACTTTCAGTATTCTTCACCAAAACCACAACTCAAAAGCATCAACTCTTCTTTGATCTTCCTTATTCATTGTCCAGGTTTCACATGAGTATGTGGCTATTGAAAATACTATGATTTGGGTTAGGTGAACCTTAGTCTTCAAAGATACATCTTTGTTCTTCAGCACTTTAATAAAGTCTTTTGCAGAAGATTTTCCCAGTGCAATATGATGTCTGATTTCTTGACTGCTACTTCCATTGGTGTTGATTATGGAACTAAGTAATACAAAATCTTTGACAACTTCAATCTTTTCTCCCATTATTGTAATGCTGCTTATCGGTCCAGTTGTGAGTAATTTTGTTTCCTTTACATTGAGGTGTAATCCATACTTCAGGCTCTAGTTATTAATCTTCATCAGTAGGTGCTTAAAGTCATCTTAACTTTCGGCAAGCAAGGTTGTGGCCTCTGCATAACAGGTTGTTAAAGAGTCTTCCTCCAATTCTGATGCCAAGCTCTTTGTCATATACTCCAGCTTCTCAGATTATTTCCTCAGCATACAGATTGAATAAATATGGTGAAAGGATACAACCTTAATACACATTCTTCCTGAGTTTAAAGTATGCAGTATCTCTTTGTTCACTTTGAATAGCCTCCTGGTCTATGTACAGGTTCTTCATGAGTGCAATTGAATGTTCTGGAATTCCCATTCTTCTCAATGTTATGCATAATTTGTTATGATCCACACAGTCTAATGCCTTTGTATAGTCAATAAAACACAGAAAAAAAAAAATCTTTCTGGTATTCTTTGTTTTCAGCCAAGATCCATCTCACATCAGCAATGTATCCCTCATTCCATGTCCTCTTCTGAGTCCAGCTTGCATTTCTGGAAGTTCCCTGTAAATATACTACTGCAACCATTTTTTAATATTCTTCAGCAAAAATTTACTTGCATGTGATATTAATGATCTTGTTCTACAATTTCCACATTCTGTAGGATCACCTTTCATTGGAATTGGTACAAACATGGATCTCTTTTAGTCAGCTGACCAGGTTGTTTTCTTCCAAATTTCTTGGCATAGACAGGTAAATGCCTTTGGTGTGGCACACATTTGTAAAGTATTTCAGTGGGTATTCCATAAATTCCTGGAGCTTTGTTTTTTGCCAGTTCCTTCAGTGAAGCTTCAGCTTATTCCTTCAATAACACTGATTCTTGATCATATTCTACCTTCTAGAATAGATGAACATTGACCAATTAATTCTATTTGGTAGAGAGAGTCTGTGTGTTACTTGCATCTATTTTTGATGCTTCCTGCATCATTCACTATTTTGTCCACAGAATCTTTCAATATTGCAACTCGAGGCTTGAATTTTTTCTTTAATTCTTTCAGCTTCAGAATTGCCAAGCCTGTTCTTCCTTTTGGTTTTCTAACTCCCATTTGCACATTTCATTATAATACTTTTTTTTTTTTTTTTGTCTCAAGCTGCTCTTTGAAATCTTTTGTTCAGCTCTTTTATCTTTTCATTTCTTCCATTTGCTTTATTTACCCTCCATTCAGGAGTACGTTTTAGTCTCTTCTGACATCCACTTTGGCATTTTCTTCCTTTTCTGTCTTTTTAATGACCTTTCACTTTCTTCATGGATGTTGTTCTTGATGTCATCCCACAATTTGTCTGTTTTTCAGTCACTGATGTTCAGTGTTTCAAATGTATTCTTTAGATGGTCTCTAAATTCAGGAAAGATATAATCAAGGTAGTATTTTGGCTCTTGTGGAATTGTTTAATTGTCTTCAGCTTTAACTTGAACTTGCAAAAGAGCAATTGATGGTATGTTGCAAACTCAGCTCCTGGCTTACTTTTGGCTGACAATATTGAGCTTTGTTGCATCTTTCTACAGATGCAATTGATACGACTCTTGTGTCTTTCATCTGGTAAGGTCCATGTGTATAGCCACCATTTATGTTGTTAAAAAAGGTACTTGCTATGAATAAGTTGTTGGTCTTGCAAAATTCTATCATGTGATCTCCAGTGACATTTCTATTATGAAGGTCATATTTTCTACCTACCATTGATTCTTCTTTGTTTCCAACTTTCACATTTCAATTACCAGTAATAATCAATATATCTGGATTACATGTTTGGTCAATTTCAGACTGTAGGAGTTGGTAAAAAATCTTTAATTTCCTCATTTTGCCTTTAGTGGTGGATGTGTAAATTTGAATAATAGTAATATTAACTTGTCTTTCGTATAGGTGTATGGATATTATCCTATTATTGACAGTATTGCACTTCAGGATAGATCTTGAAAGATTCTTTGTGATGAAGATTGTGACCCCATTCCTCCTCAATATGTCAGATGATTGTATGATTCAAAATGGTCAAAAAGCAGTCCATTTCAGCTCACTAATGTCTAGGATATCAATCTTTATGCTTTCAGTTTCATTTTTGACAACTTCCAATTTTCCTAAATGCATAGCTGTATATTCCACATTCAGATTATTAATGGATGTGTGCAGCTGTTTCTTCCCATTTTGAGTCATGTCCCATCAGCAAATGAAGGTCATGTAAGCTTTACTCCATCCATGACATTAAGGTAAACTCTACTTTGATGAGGCAGCTCTTCTTTAATCATATCTTCTGACCTGAGGGTCTCATCTTCTGTCACTATATCAGATAATATTTCAGGGCTAGTCAGACTTTTCCAGTAGTGTATCACATAGTATTTTCCTGCTATTCAAAGGGTTTTCACTTCCCAATTCTTTGAGAAGTGGATGGCCCCTCCTTTTTCAGAGTCTGTCTTAGTCTGGAAGCTCTGCTGAAACCTGGCCACCATGGGTGACCCTGCTCATATTTGAAATACTGGTGGTATAGCCTCAAGCCTTACAGCAACATGCAAGCCACCACAGTAGAACAAATTGACAGACAAGTGGTAGAATTTCCATTCTTTGCAATATTATGAATTATGATCCACATAAACAAACGACTTTGCATAGTCAATAAAACATAGATAAATATCTTTCTGATATTCTCTTTCAGTCAAGATCCCTCTGATATCAGTGATGATATTCCTTGTACCAATTCTTCTGAATTCTGCTTAAATACTACCAGTTCCCTATTGTTCTACTGCTGCTACTGGTTTTGAACTATCATCGGCAAAATTTTACTTAAGTATGATAATGTTGACTCAATTTTCAATAATTTCTGCATTTTATAGGAGCATTTTTATTTGAATGGGAACAAATATGGATCTCTTCCAGTTGGTTGGACATGTAGCTGTATTCTAAAAGCTTGGAATAAATGACTGAGAACCTCCAGTGCTACATCCATGTGTTAAAACATTTCAACTGATACTCATGAATTCCTGGACCCTTTTTTCCACCAATGCCTTCAATGCACCTTGGACATCATGCTTCAATATTGTCTTTTTTTTTTTTTTTTTGGTTAGCACATGTTGAACATTGACTAATTCTTTTTGGTACAGTGACTGTGCCCTATTCAATATTTTACCCATAGAATGCTTTAAGCATTCATAGAATACTTACCCATATTGCAACTTAAGGCTTGAAGTTTTTTTGTTTTTTTTTTTTCATGTCTTTTAGCTTGAGAAATTTCTATTGTGTTCTTCTTTCTGTTTTTTTTTTTTTTTTTTCCTCTAGTTCTTTGCACATTTCATTATCAGACTTTACTTGATTTTCTTGGGCTACAATTTGAAACCTTTTTTATTTTTCTTCCCAATTTGACATCAGCCTATTTATTTAATTAATCATCTTAAAAAAAAAATGGTTATGGTGAAAGTTTAGAGACCATGCTAGTTTTCCCTTCAACAATTCGTATCCATTTTGTTTTGTGACATGCATTGCAACCCCTACAATGGGACAGTACTCTTACCATTTCATCCCTGTGTTTACCATTTCCCTTCATCCTTCTGTTCTATTCCTTCCTATCTTTTGAGATTTATTCCAGGGTGAAAGCTGTCCTTTTGTTCTTATATGGTAGATTGATCTAATGAGTGCTTACCTCCCTGGTATTATTTTGTGCCTGTCTATCTTTTGGATGAAAAATGAGCCACAGGAATGAATTCAGTTTCAGCCTTGAAGGGTATCTAAGTGCCATAGTCTCTGGGTTCCATCTCTCTCCATTAGACCAGTAAGCCTAGATTTTTATGATTTTGAGTTTTGTTTATTATGATTTTATGATTTTTTCCTACTATATCTGGAAACTCCTATTGTGATCTCTGTTAGAATTGTCTGCAATGATAGCTTGGAACCATCTAGATCTGATCTGGGGTGTCATGGAGGCTGGAGTTCATGTGCTGTATTAGTCCTTTTGGTTAACTTGTTCCTTATATCTTTTATTTTCTTCATTCTTCTTTGCTCTGGATAGGGAAAGACCAATCATTGCAGCTTATATCGCAGCTCACAAACTTCTAAGGTGCCATTTACTATTCACTAAAGTAGGATGTAGAACATTGTCTTTGTGGACTACGTTGTGCCAACTGACCTTTGTACCCAAGACTATGGTACTGAGCCCCCCTGGCCAGAGTTTCAGTCTCTCTCTCTAAGATATTGGTTATCTAAAACCAATCTATATCTTGGTTATAGATAAAAAGCTTTTATAAGTTTTACCTCTGTATGTTCTATTATATTCCTGGATATATTTGCAGCACATCTAAATGCAAAAATAGAAATATCTTCCAACAAAACTACATATATTTGTGAGTGTAGTCCCATTCACCTTCCCACCTCTGTTCAGCTTAATTGTCTTTCTATCTATGTGTTCACTCATAGCTTATTGTTATTACTGTTATTGGAATTGGCTATGTCTATAATATTTTTATCTTTGTTTTGGCTTTAACTCTTGCACTCCTTCCAGTGTTTTCTTTTGCCTTGATCATTTTTTGCTGACTTCCCCTTTATTGTATATTGCCTTTTGTTTCACCTAAATTAATATCTGTCTATCCTTTAGTTGGGAGCTCTGGTAGCATAGTGGCTAAGGCACTTGACTGCTAACCAGAAGGCTGGCGGTTCAAACCCACTAGCCACTCCTCGGAAGGAAGGTTGGGCAATCCTACTTCCGTAGTGATACTGCCTCGGAAACCCAAGGAGGGGTCGCTATGAGTCAGGGCTGACTCGACGGCACACAACAACAACAACAACATCCTTTAGTTAGTGATTTACCCTTCCTTTCCTTTCCACCCAGGTAAATTTCAAAGAATTATTCTTTCTCTGTGTAAACCTTTTCTTGGCTTTCAATTGTAGTGTTCTCATACAATATTGGTTCTTTTGTGATTACTAATTTCAGCTAGCATAATGTTCTCTAGATTCATCCATGTTATGAGGTGTTTTGAAGATGCAGGTTCATCATTATTCTTTAACATTGGATAGCATTACATTGTGTGTATATATCATATTTTGTTTATCCATTCATTCCCTGGTGTACACTTAGGTTTTCCATCTTTTTGCTATTGTTAATAATGTTGCAATGAACTTGGGTGTGCACATATCCGTTCATGCCCCAACTCTTATTTTATAGCATAAAATATTTTATATACATAGTAGTAGGATTGCTGGTTCTCATGGTCTCTCTATTTTCAACTTTTTAAAGAAGTACCATACCATTTTACAAAGTGATTATGCTATTTTACAGTCTCACCCAGCAGTGTATATGGGTTCCATTCTTTCCACACCATTATCAAAATTGTTGTTTGTTTGTTTTTTGAACTTTGCTATTAATGCTGGGGTGAAATGATATCTCATTGTTGTTTTGGTTTGCATCTCTCTAATGATCTGGAGCATCTGTTCATTTGTTAGCTGCCTGAATGTCTTCATTAGTGATATAGGTACTCATGTCCTCTGCCTTTTTTTTTTTTTTTTTTTTAATTGGAATTTTGTTTTTGTTCTTGTTGTGGAGGTGATTAAATTTTCTACATATTTCCAAGATTAATCCATTGTCCAATAAGTCATTGCTTTTTTTTTTCCCCACTCTGTACTCTCTCTTTTTACTCTCTGATGAAGTTTTTTGATGTGCATCATTGTTTCATTATAAGGGGGTCCCAGTCATCTAGTTTGTCTTCTGTTTGTTCATTTTTGTTTATGTTTGACAATATATTTATGACACATATTAGGGCCCACATGTTTGTTCATATTTTTTGTTTGATGACTTTATAGTTTTAGGTTTTATATTTAGATCTGTGGTCCATCTTGAGTTAGTTTTTGTATACAGTGAGAGATCTGGATCCTGTTTTGTTTTTCTATAATTGGATATCTATTTTTGCCAACATAATTTGTTAAAGAGACTATTTCTTACTCATTTAAGGAATTTTGACCAATGGTCAAAAATCAGCTATCCGTAGGTGAATATATTTACTTCTTGGTTCTCAATTCTGTTCCAATGGTCTATATGTCTTTCATTGCACCAATACCAGGCAGAATTGACTATTGTGGATGCATAACAGGCTTTGAGATGAGGAAGCATGAGGTCTCCTAGTTTGGTCTTCTTCCTTAGTAGTACATTGCCTATCATGGGTTCCTTTCTATTTCATATAAAATTTATGATTAGTTTTTCCATATATTTCAAGAATAATAAGGGCTCGGTATGCGCCCTCAAGTAAGAGCAAGTGAAACAGGGACTCTGCACCTCCAGACTGACCAACCTACATTCTACTGTCCCAGCATTGCCACGCCCTCTGCTTTGAGCTTTAATATTTGATCAGGGACCAAGACATATAAAAATGAATTAATTTAAGGATGGTGGACTAGGCAGAAAGATTGCACAGACCCTCTTCAACAAAGAAAAGGGGAACCAACTAACACAGACACAGAAGATAATCCTGGATCCCTGAGCCTTGAAGGGAAGGATATAGAAGTGGACTAAACCCCAAATAGCAGAAGAATTTGCATAAAAATACCAAAAAAGGAAACATATGGAGCTATGGTCTGGAAGCAATCCTGAGTGATCCTGACGGTACAGACAGCTTGGAAATTGCTGAGTGGTGGTAGACCTAAGAATTAACCTAAAAATCAGCCCTTCCAGCCAGGGACTGCATGGAGGACTGCTCTGGTAGCTGGGGAATAAAAGGTGAAGCAGCAGTGAAAAGGAAGGCAGGCTGAGCTGTGGACTTCTGCATGTCCAGAGAGCACAGCCATTTTGAATGTTTACAAGTGGCTTGACCATTTTGGATGTTTACAGCAACAGCATTCTCCCAGATTCCAGGGGCTTACAAACAGGTTCTGCTTGCCAGTAACAACAAGGACATTCCGGACCTGGACGACTGTAAAGGTGCAACATTCCCCTTGTTACTCTTATACCCCACACCCACTTGGTGAATGGAGATGTGGCTATCCCTCACTCCCACCCACCTTATGGGCCTCCAGGAAGTCCATCCCAGTCTATGTGCTCAGACAGAGCAGGGGTCTCCTGCTCTGCCCTCCCCTGATTTTTTTTTCTGTTGCTTAGTTTACTTGTTTTTGTCTGTTTTAAAACTACTATTATTAATAATACTTTTGTCCTTTTTACTATTATTTTTTATTCTCCCCCTCCCAGGTCCTAGTTTTCAGCTCTTTTACTTTTCCCTGTTTTGGGTTGTAAAAAACCTCCTGGTTAACCCCATTCCTTGTTTTCCTTTTTCCATTTTTTCACCATTATTCTTCTTTTCTACCTTTTTCTCTTATTGCCCTATCCCCAGATATTGCAGCTTTCTTGTTTTTATTTCTTCTTTTTTCCTTTTTCCTTTTGTTTTTTGGATATTGTTCCTGTGTGACTACATGGTGAATTTTTTGTCCATGTGCTTTTACTTTTTTTATGGTTTTTGAACTGTAATTTTTTTCTAACTGAGTAGGAGACAGCAATAGTCCCCATAAGACACAACTACACCCACACCCCCTACAACTTCACTTAGAGTGATACACACCAACTCATTCTCCACAAGTGGGCCCAAATAAAAATAAATAAATAAATAAATAAATAACTCCAAGAAGAGTGTGAATCACACTTGGCTGTTCTTCACAAACAGTTAACAGAGATCTAAATACAACCACACCACGATGTCTCCGACACAACAGATCATCACAATCCACACAAAGAAGCAAGATAAAGTGGTAGAAACAAGGGAGCAGTATATAGACCCAGAACACATCCCTGAGGAAGAAGCAGGATTGGAACTCTCTGATAAGGAATTCTAAAGAATTATATTTGGATATCTTCAAAAGATTGAGACACAGACCAAAGAAAACACAGAAAAAATTCTAGAAGAATTTTGGAAATAAATATAAGAACAAAATGACAAAATAAATGAAAAATTAGAAATGATTCTACATCTACAGACAGAAATCCAGAAGGTTAATACTAAATTGTCAGAAATAGATAACAAATTGGAAGGACAAAGGAGTAGAATTGATGCAATAGAAGACAGAATTAATGAGATTGAAGACACATAGCTAAATACTTCTTTAGAAAGGGATCAATCAGAGAAAAAAAAAAAAATCAAAACAAAATGAAGAAAGCCTAAGGTTCATGTGGGAAAACATCAAAAGGAATAACCTACATGTCATTGGAATTCCAGAACAGGAAGAGAAAAATAAAACTACTGAGAAAATTGTCCAAGATTTGCTGGAGAACTTCCCTGATATGATGAAAGATGAGAACATAGCCATTCAGAAAGTTCAACAAACCCCAAACAGGATAGAGCCCAAAAGAAAATCACCAAGATATATCATCATCATCAAACTCATCAAAACCAAAGACAAAGATAGAATCCTGAAAGCAGCATGGGAGAGACAAAAATTTACTTACAAAGGAAAACAAGTAAGAATAAACTCTGATTTCTTAGCAGAAACCATGCAAGCAAGAAGGCAATGGGATGGTATATATAAAACCCTGAAAGAGAAAAATTTTCAAACAAGAATTGTATACCTGGCAAAATTTCCCTCAAATTTGATGGCAAAATCAGATTTCCAGATAAGCAGAAATTAAGGGAATTTGTTAAAACCAGACCAATCTTACAAAAAAATACTACAGGGAGTCTTGGAACAGACAACCAAAAATAGCAAATAACAATCGACCATTAATACACAAGATGACATAACCCAGAAAACACAACTATGGACATATCCAAAGTAAAATGAGCGATTTTAAACAGGGAACTAAAGACATCAATTGGCAAGTGAGGACAACCACAAAAAAGAGGGAAAATACTGTGTAATTACAGAACTTCTAAATGGTGAGGAAGTCAAGAGAGTTGCATGATAGGATGGACTGTTCTAAACTCGGGGAAAAAATTATAAATCATAGGGTAACCTCAAAGAAAAATGACAAACCTTCATATCACAATAAAAAAGAGGACATGCACAAATATTCAGCAAATAATAAGACAACAGCAACAAAGGAAATGATAACACGATTCATAAACATAATGAGCTCAGCACAAAAAATAATAAGGAACAAAGAAACCAGGGACACTAGGAAAAAACACATAACAAAATGACAGCAACCAATTCATACTTATCAATAATTACACTGAATGCTAATGGATTAAATGCAC
>NW_006921660.1:8716726-8718562 GCF_000298275.1 Orycteropus afer afer
GATAGACCATACATTAGGCCATAAAGCAAGCCTTAATAAATATAAAAATATTGAAATACTGCAAAGCATCTTCTCAGATCATAATGCTCTCAAATGGGAAATCAACAATAGGAAAATCAACAGAAAATGAGTAAACACATGGAAACTGAACAACACCCTCCTTGAGAAAGACTGGGTAAGAGAAGAAATAAAAATTGAAATTCAAAAATTCCTTGAATCAAGTGAAAATGAAAACACAACATACCAAAATCTTTGGGACACAGCAAAAGCAGTGATCAGAGGCCAACTCATAGCAGAAACTGCACACATCCAAAAAGAAGAAAAGCCAACATCAACACTTTAAACCAACATCTCCAACAATCAGAAAAAAGAAAAGCAAGAATAGCCTACAGTCACCAGAAGAAATGAAATAATAAAGATCAATAAAGATTTCAAGCAAAAATTCCATGAAAGAGAAAATAGAAGGGCAATAGAAAAAATCAACAAGACAAGAGGTTGGTTTTTTGAAAAGCTCAATAAAATTGACAAACCACTGGGAAATTTAACAAAAGAAAAGAGGGAGAGAATACAAATAACACAAATAAGAAACAAAATGGGTGATATCACAACAGAACCAACTGAAATAAAAAATATAAGATCAGGATACTATGAAGAGCTGTACTCCAACAAATTTGAAAATCTGGAAGAAATGGACAGATTTCTAGAAACATACCACTTATCTAAACTAACACAGACTAATGTGGAAAAGTTGAACAGGTCCATCACAATAGAAGAAATTGAACAGGTCATCAAAAAATTACTAACTAAAAAGAGTCTTGGCCCAGATAGTTTCACCAGAGAATTCTACCAAACATTCAGAGAAGAAGTGATACCAATCCTACTCAAACTATTCCAAAACATAGAAAAGGATGGAATCCTCCCTAACTCATTTTATGAAGCAAGCATAACCTTGATAGAAAAACCAGGCAAAGACATCACTCAAAAGGAAAACTGTAGACCAATATCCCTCATGAATGTAGATGCAAAAATCTTCAACAAAATCCCAGCCAATAGACTCCAGCAACATGTTAAGAAAATCATTCATTGTGACCAAGTGGAGTTCATATCAGGTATGCAGTGATGGTTCAACATTAGAAAAACAATCAGTGTCATCCACCATATAAATAAAATAAAGGAGAAGAACCACATGATCATATCAACTGATGCAGAAGAGGCATTTGAAAAAATCCAACACGCATTCCTGATCAAAACTCTCAGGAGCTCTTGTAGCATAGTGCCTAAGGCACTTGACTGCTAAACAGAAGGCTGGCAGTTCAAACCCATCAGCCACTCCTTGGAAGGAAGATGGGGCAATCTATTCCATAGTGATACTGCCATGGAAAACCAAGGAGGGGTCGCTATGAGTCAGGTCCGACTCGATGGCCCATGACAACAAAAACAACAACATGCAAAACTAACAGCCAACATTATTCTCAATGGAGAGAGACTGAAACCATTCCTCTTGAAAACAGGAACCAGACAAGGATGCCCACTATCACCACTTCTATTCAACATGGAAGTCCTAGCCAGGGCCATAAGGCAAGAAAGGGAAATCAAAGGTATCCAAATTGGTAAGGAGAAAGTCAAACTATCCCTATTTCCTGATGATATGATCCTATACCTAGAAAACCCAACAGACTCAGTCAAAAATACACTGGAACTATTTGAGAGATTTAGCATCATGGCAGGATATAAGATCAACATCCAAATATCAGTTGGATTCCTCAATACCAGCAAAGAGATTGCTGAAAAAGAAATAAAGAAATCAATCCCATTTACAATAGTTATCAAAAAAAA
>NW_006921660.1:8719757-8720886 GCF_000298275.1 Orycteropus afer afer
TGATCACTAGCTATTAGAGAGATGCAAATCAAAACAACAATGAGATACCATCTTGCTCCAGCACTAGTAGAAAAGTCCAACAAGACAGAAAATTACAAATGCTGGGGAGGATGTGGAGAGATTGGGACTCTCATACACTGCAGATGGGACTGTAAAATGGTACAACCACTGTGGAAAGGAATATGGCGATTCCTTCAAAATTTGGAATTAGAAATACCCTTTGACCCAGCCATTCCATTACCAGGTATATATCCTAAAGAAATGAAGGCCATGACAAGTACAGACATATACATACCCACATTCATTGCAGCACTATTTACAATAGCCAAAAGATGGAAACAACCTATGTGTCCATCAATTGAGGAATGGATTACCAAACTATGGTACATACACACAATGGAGTACTATGCAATGCTAAAAAATAATGTAGAATCTGCAAAACATGGATGAACTTAGAGGATATTATGCTGAGTGAAATAAGTCAGTCACAAAAGCACAAATATTGTATTAGTCTGTTATTGTAAAATTCAAGGAAAGGTTTACCTATGGAAGGAATTTTTGTTTCTTTGTTACCAAAGGTGGGAAGGCAGGGTAGGGAACACTGTTAGATAGACAGAGATAAGTATTGATTTGGGTGAAGAGAAGTACAATGTACCAAATGTGAGTGATCAATAATGGTGGCATTGAGGAAGAGAAAGACATAGAGAGGTACAGACAACAAAGATGAACCCTTTTGCACATACAATACTGCATTGTCAGTGAAGGCAAACATGGGTATACGAGTGGAAAAATGGGTGGACAGGCTGAACTAGTAGGTATGTCTATGAAGTGGAGAGTGTATCCAAGACCATGTATAGGGTTGGCAGACAATGGTCCTATAAGTTTATGTGTATGATCTGAATTCCCAGGTATATAATAGAGCTGAAAAAGAGCAAGCTTGTAGTCAATGCTTGGTCATAGCCAGCTACCCACAGAGACCGAGTAGTTGAACCTATGGGCTCAGGACTATAGTTGCAGGGGACATAAAGCTCAATTGGCATAAGATACTACACAAAACATGGTTTCACCTCCTACTTTGGCGAGCTGTGATTGGGATCTTAAAAGCTTGCAAGCTGCCATCTAGATGCAA
>NW_006921660.1:8721239-8722895 GCF_000298275.1 Orycteropus afer afer
CATATGAGTTGAACATTTACCTGAGGTAGATACACTCCTTGGAGAGAACAATCATGGGAGAAAGAAGGGCTGCTTATACACAGGGAGATAGTTCAGGGGACAGGAATGCATGGAGGGATGGACACAGGGAAGAGGTACCTATCAGAAGGAAGTGGGAGGGGAGCTGTTGCATTGTGGTAAATTGTGGTCAATGTCATGAGACAACGTGTGTGTGAACTGCCCTATGGAAAGTGAATTTGCTCTGTAAAATTTCACCCAAATCACAAAAAAAAAAAAGAAAAAAGAAAAAGCACAAGGGCTCTGGTGGCAGAGTGCCTAAGGCATTTGACTGCTAACCAGAAAGCTGGCAGTTCAAACCCACCAGCCACTCCTCTGAAGGAAGTTGGGGCAATCTACTTCCGTAGTGATACTGCCTTGGAAACCCAAGGAGGGATCACTATGAGTGAGATCCGACTTGACATCAGTGACTTTTTGAGTTGTTTTTTTTTTGTTTTGGTTTTTAAAGAATAGTGGAATCTGGATCAGGATTTTGTTTTATCTGTAGATTACTTTGGGTAGTATTAATATTTTCAAAATGTTAAGTCTTCTTATCTGTAAATGTGCATATTTTTCCATTTATGTAGGTCACTTCATTTCTTTTAGTAGTGTTTTGTAGTCTTCTTTGCATAAGACTTTTGTGTTTCTTGTTAGATTTATTCTTAAGCATTTCATCATTTGAATAGTTATTGTAAATGGTACTGTTTTTCTGATTTCATTTTGAGAGTCCTTTTTGTTAAAGTAGAGGAATCTGATTGATTTTAATATGTTGATCTGTACCCTGCCAATGTGTTCAATCCTATTAGTTCCAGGAGTTATCTTGAGATTCTAAGATTTTTATGTGTGGGATCATATCACCTGCAAATAGAAAGAGTTTTACTTAATCTTTGACATAATGCCTAAGGCATTTGACTGCTAACCAGAGGACAAGCAGTTCAAACCCACCAGCCACTTCATGGAAGATTGGGCAATCTACTTCCATAGTGATATCAAGGAAACCAAGGAAACCCAAGGAGGGGTCACTGTGAGTCTGATCCACCTCGGCAGCCGCTTGAATAATTTCTCTCAGAAAGATCAGCACAAGGCCAGTCCCCATGAGGTGGAGGTTAAAGATGTACCAAATGTCCAAACTATCATACCACTCCATCATTTCAGACATTAACTCCTCCTCCTCCCAGTAATTTCCCCAGTCTTAGGGTTCTGTATTTCACTGTAATGCCTCACAGCACTCACAGACACCCAAGGGTTCATCTCAGGTAGTAGTGGTGGAGGCTGGCCGGCTGGCGAGTCCCAGGTCTGTGAGTAAGTCTGGAGGATCCTCCCAACTCTTGCGGTTTGATGAACCTTGATCAGCAGATCAGATGACGGCTGCTGTCCCAAATCCAGGGTGAGATGAGGATGATCTAAGACACAAAACCGGAGCAAGAGGAGAGAGAATCTTCCCAGGAGATCCGTAGGTATACCCTCAGGTTAGCTAAGGGTGGTGATTTGAATTATACCCTCCAGCAAGGCAGGACTCAAGATACATTCCACCTGTGTTGCCCCAACAGAAATAACCTAAATCCCATCACAGAGTCCACTGCCACTCATTATAGGGAAAGACTACTACCAGCTGCCCAG
>NW_006921660.1:8723225-8736570 GCF_000298275.1 Orycteropus afer afer
ACTCGACGGCACATAACAACAACAACAACAACAATTTGAGAATGATGTTGATTGTTGGTATTGTGTATTTTGCCTTAATTATATTAAGGAATTTCTCTTCCATTCTTATTTTGCTAATGTTTTTATGAAGAATAGGTTTGGGATTTTGTCAAATGCCCTTTCTGTATCAATTGATATGACCATGTGGCTCTTTTCATTAGTTTTATTTATGTGGTGGATTATATTGTTTTTCTAATGTTGAACCATCTTTCCATACCCCTTATGAATACCACTTGGTCATGATATATTGGTTTTTGACATGCTTTTGGATTGGCTAGGATTTTTTGACAATTTTTGTATCATTGTTTACGAGAGATTGTTGTTGTTGTTATGTATCCTTGAGTCCGCCCTGACTCATAGCGACCCTTCCTTGGGTTGCCAAGGCAGTATCACTATGGAAGTAGATTGCCCAACTGTCCTTCTGAGGAGTGGCTGGTGGGTTTGAACCGCCAGCCTTCTGGTTAGCAGTCAAGTGCCTTAGGCACTATGTTACCAGAACTCCTTTATGAGAGATATTGCTCTATGAATTTTATTTTTTAGTGCAGACTTTGGTTTTAAGGTTATACTTGTTGAATAGAATAAGTTTGGAGTTTTCTATGATTGGAATAGTTTGATTAGGATTGGTGTCAGCTCTTCTCTGAATGATTGGTAGAATTTTCCAGTGAAGGCAACTGGGCTAAATTTTTTTTTTTTTTTTTCAGTTGGGAATTTTTTTATGACTTGTTCATTTTCTTCTTTTGTAATGGATGTGTTCAAACTTTCTACCTCCTGTTTTGTTAGTTTGTGTAGGTAGTGTGTTTCTAGGAATTTGTCCACTTCTAGATTTCCAAATTTGATATAGCATAGTTCTTCATAATATTCTGTTGTTATCTTTTTTTTTTTTATTTCAGTATGTTCTATTGTGATATTGTTTCTTAGTCATGTTATTTTCATCTTCTTCTTTTCCTTTGTTAAATGTGGTTTGTCAATTTTATTAATCTTTTCAAAGAACCAACATCTAAGGTTATTGATTCTTTTTATTGTTTCTCTGTTACATTTATTTCCTCAAATCATTATTATTTCCTTTGTTTGAGTAGACTGCAGTCTTTTTTCTTTTTAGCTGTTCTTTTTCTAATGTTTGGAGACGTTGGGTTAAGATATCGATTTATTTCTTAGTTCTTTTTTGATGATTGTATTAATTACTGTAAATTGTCCTCTGACAAATTTTCGGTGTCTCAAAGAGTGGTATTTTCAGATTTTTATTCTCATTTGATTCAACAAATGTTTTTTATTTCATTTTTTATTTCTCCTATTACCCAGTAGTTTTAAAACACACTGTTATTCAGTTTCCGTGTATTTAGTTGATTTTTTCCCTTAACCTTCCTGTTGTTAATTTCTAATTTTATAACATTGTGATCTGAGAAGATGCTTAATAGTATTTCAATCTTTTCAAATTTATTGAGGCTTACTTTGCGGTCGAACATATCGTCTATTCTAGAATGTTCCATTTGCACCAGGAAAAAAGGTTAATTGTGCTGTTTTAGAGTGAAGTGTTCTGTATATATCTATGAGGTCCACTTGGTTGATTTGTTGTTTTGATCTTCAGCATCTGAATTTATTTCTATTCAGTCCATCATGGAAAGTTGTATATTAAAGTGTCCTACTATTATTGTGGAGTTATCAATTTCTATTTTCAATTCTTTTAAAATTTGGTTGATGTATTATGGAGCTCTTTTATTGGGTATGCAGATATTTATTATGGCTTTGTCCTCTTGTTGGGTTGAGACTTTAGCTGTTATGTAATATCTTTCCCTGTCTGTATTGTTGGTTTTTGCCTTAAATTTTATTTTACCAAAAATTTGAAATCTCTGTTCATCTCTTACTTTATCATTTCTTACTTTTGCCTTAGCTTCTCTTCATAAAGGAAAAAATTTCAAAGTGTCTTCTGACATCTTTTAGACCTTTTCTTTCTTTCTTGTCTTTTTAATGATCTTTTGCTTTCTTCATGTATTAAAACATTATGTCATCTTACAACTTGTTTTCTCTTCAGTCATTAGTGTTCAATTCATTAAATGTGTTTTTAAGATGGTCTCCAAATTCTTGTGGGATGTATTCTAGATTGTATTTTGGCTGTCATGAACTTGTTTTAATTTTCTTCAGCTACAACTTAATCTTGCATATGAGCAGTTGATGGTTTGTTCCACAGTCAACCACTTGCCTGGTTATCATTGAAGATATTGAGCTCCTCCATTGTGTCTTTCCAAAGATGTAGTTGATTTTATTCCTGTGTATCTCATAAGGTGGGATCCATGTTTAAAGGTACCAACTATGTTGTTGAAAAAAAGATTTTTGCAATGGATAAGTCCTTGGTCTTGAAAAATTCTCTCATATGTTTTCTCTCATAATTCCTATCACTAAATCCGTATTTTCTAACTACTCATGCTTCTCCTTTGTTTCCAACTTTAGCATTCTAATCACTAATAATTATCACTGTACCTGGATTTGTTGTGTTGTTATGTACCGTCGAGTCACATCTGACTCATAGTGACCCCTTCTTGGGTTTCCGAGGCAGTATCACTACGGAAGTAGATTGCCCTATTTTCCTTCTGAGGAGTGACTGGTGGGTTTGAACTGCCAGCCTTCTGGTTAGCAGTCAAGTGCCTTAACCACTATGCTACCAGAGCTGCATGCTTATAAATTTCTCACTGTAGAAGTTTATAAAAACTTCAATTTCTTCTTCTTAGACACAAGTAATTGGTGCTTAAATATGAATAATAATTGTATTATCTGATTTAAATATGAATAATAATCATATTATCTGATTTTCCTTGTAGGCATAATAGTATTATCCTATCACTGACCATATTGTACTTCATGATAAATCTTTTAGTGCTCTTTTTGATTACTAATGTGACTCCATTTCTCTTCATTTTTTTATTCCCAACATAGTAGACCATATGATTGTCCAAATCAAAATGGTCAATACCAGTTTATTTCAGCTCATTATTGCCTCAGATATCAATGCTTATGAGTTACATTACATTTTTTACAGCATCCACTTTTCTTAGGTTCATACTTTGTCCATTTCATGTTCCAATTGTTAATATATATTCACAGCTATTTTTCTAATTTTGAGTTGTTACACATCAGGAAATGAGGTCCAAAAACTTTTACTCCATCCACTTCATTGATGCCATTTGTACTTTGAGGAGGCAGCTCTTCACCAGTTATATATTGAGCCTTCCTATCTAAGAGGCTCATCTTCTGGCACTATATATCTTCCAGAATCATAGTACACAAAAGGCACCAGAGTACAACAAACTGACACATGAGTGGTGACAGAAAAGTGTGCATATCATAAGTGTGCAGCTCAATAGATTTCAAAACATTTGTACACTTGTCAAGCCAAACCAAATAAACTCAATGTTGGTGAAATTTGACTCATTGCAACACTAAGAACAGAGTTGAACTGTCCTATATGGTTTCCAATGCTGTAAACCTTTAAGAAAGCAGACTGTCACATCTTTCTGGTATGGGCTGGCTGTTAGGTTTGAACAACCAACTTTTTCGTTAGTAGCCTACTGCTTAACTATTGTGACACCAGGACTCCTATTCTTGTCATGTCTGTACCCAGATAAAAAACTAACACTTTACCACTTACCAACATGATTAGATCACAAAAACCATTTCATCACGTGAAAATCAATATTATGCAAAAATGAAGGATGACCTCATCAGATCACAAAAAGGTGCATGACTACATCATTATATAACTTCCAAATTATATCATTACATAACTGTAAAATTGCATTATTACTTAACTGTCAAATTATATCATTACATAATTGTCAAACCACCGAGAATCATGTCTCAGTCAAGCTGACATATGTCTTAACCATATCAACCAGCATTATTCTTATCTTGCACTTTAGTATTCATTAAAGCCAGACATATATCATGAATGTTCAACATAGGTGGATAGTAGATATTCTATGACTGTCATAAATGCAAAGTGTCAGATAATGAGATATGGAGTAGGTGTATATTCTATGACTTGTCTGTCAGTTTATTTTACTGTGGTGGCTTGCATATTGATGTGAGGCTGGAGGCTATTCCACGGGTATTTCAAATACCAACAGGGTCACCCATAATAGAAAGGTTTCAGCAGACCTTATAGAATAAGACAGACTTCAAAGAATCTGAATACCAGTGAAAAACTATTTGATATATTACTGGAAAACGTTATGAATAGCCCCAAAATATTGTCCAATATAATGCCATAAAATGAGCATAAGAAGGCATAAGACTGGGGAAGAGCTGCCTCCTCAAAGTAGAGTTGATCTTAGTGATGTAGATGAAGTAAAGCTTTTTGGGATGTAGTATGATGCAAAATGAGAAGCAATAACCACAAATGTCCATAAATAATTGGAACATGGAGTGTATAAAGTATAATCTAGGAAAATTGGAAGTTGTCAAAAATGAAATAGAACACGTAAAGATTTATATCCTAGGCATTAGTGACTTTAAATGGATGGGTTTTGGCCATTTTGAATAAGAAAACCATATGATCTACTATGTCAACAAAGACAAATTTATGAGGAATGACATGATATTCATCATCTCAAATAGTATTTCAAGATTTACCCTGAAGTACAAGGCTGTCAGTGATAGGATATCCATACACCTATAGAGAAGATGAGTAAGTATGACTAATATTCAAATTTATGCAACAGCCACCAAAGTCAAGATGAGGAAATTGAAGATTTTTACCAAATTCTGCATTCTGAAATTTACTAAATGTGAAAGCAAGATGTGTTAATTATTAGTGGTGATTGGAATGCAAAAGTTGGAACAGAAGAAGCACCAGTAGTTAGAATACATGACTTGGTGATAGAAATTACACCAGAGATCACATGATAGAATTTTGCAAGACCAAAGACTTATTCACTGCAAATACCTTTTTCAATAACATAAAAGGAAGCTATACCTGGAGACTTCACCAGATGGAATACACTGGAATCAGATCAACTACCTCTGTGGAAAAATGTGAGGGAGAAGCTCAATATTTTTAGCTAAACAAGGGCAGGGATGACTGACTGTGAAGCAGACTACCAACTGCTCATATCCACGTTCAAGTTGAAGCTGTAGACAATTAAAACAAGTACATGAGAGCCAAAATTTGATCTTTATTATATCCTACCTGAAGAATAGATTTGACACATTGAACACCAATGACCAAAAAACAAACAAATTGTGGGATGACATCAAGAACATCATTCATAAAGAAAGCAGATAGTCATTAAAAACACAGGAAAGAAAGAAAATACCAAAATGGATTTCAAAAGAGACTCTGAAACTTGCTCATGAATGGAGTAGCTAAAACAAATGGAAGAAATGATTAGATAAAAGAGCTGAAGAGAAGATTTCAAAGAGTAACTTGAGAAAACAAAGTCAATTATTATAATGAAATATGAAAAGACCTGGAATTAGAAAATCAAAAAAGAAGAATATGCCAAACATTTCTCAAGCTGAAAGAACTGAAGAAAAAAAATCAAGTTCTGAGTTGCAATATTGAAAGATTCTATGGACAAAATATTGAATGATGCAGGGGCCATCAAAAGAATATGGAAGGTATACACAGAGTCACAGCACAAAAACAAAAACAAACAAACAAAAACTGGCAGGTGATCATCCATTTCAGGAGGTAGTATATGATAAAGAATCAATGGTACTGAAGGAAGAAGTCAAAGCTGCACTGAAGGAATTGGTGAAAAACAAGGCTTTGGAAATTGACGGAATACCCATTATGTTTCAACAAACAGATGCTCCACTGGAGTCATTCACTCAGCTATGCTTAGAGATTTGGATGACAGCTACCTGGCCAACTGACTGGAAGAGATCCATATTTGCACCCATTCGAAAGAAAGGTGATTCCACAGAATGTGGAAATTATTGAACAATATCTTTGATATCAAATGAAAATATAATCTTACTGAAGATAATTCAAAAATGGTTGCAGCAGTATATTGACAGAGAACTTCCAGAAATACAAGCTGGGTTCAGAGGGGGATATGGAGTGATAGATGTCATAGATGGATCTTAGCTGAAAGCAAAGAATGCCAGAAAGATGTTTACTTATGTTTCATTAACTATGCAGGCATTCAATTGGGTGGATCATGACAAATTGTGGATAACATTGAGAAGAATAGGAATTCCAGAACACTTAATTGTACTCATGAGGAACCTGTACATACACCAGGAGGCTGTCATTCAAACAGAACAAGGGGATACTGCATGCTTTAAAATCAGGAACCGAGTGCATCAGGGTTATAATCCTTTCACTATACTTATTCAACCTGTATACTGAGTAAATAAACCAAGAAGCTGGACTATAGGAAGAAGGATGTGGCATTAGGATTGAAGAAAGGCTCATTAACAACCTGAGATAGGCAGATGACACAACTTTGCTTGCGGAAAGTGAGGATGACGTGGAGCACTTACTGATAGAGATTGAAGACTGAAGTGTGCAGTATGGATTATGCCTCAATATAAAGAAAAAAAGATACTCACAACTGGACCAATAAGCAGCATAATGATGAATGGAGGAAAGATTGAAGTTGTCAAAGACTTCATATTACTTGGTTCTACAATCAATTCCAATGGAAGCAGCAATCGACACATCAAAAAATATATTGCCTTGGACAAAGCTGTTGCAGAGGAACTCTTTCAAAGGTCAAAGAGCAAAGATATATCTTTGAAGATTAAGATGTGCCTAACCCAAGCCATGGTGTTTTCAGTTACTTCATATGCATGTGAGAGCTGGACTATGAATAAAGAAGACTGAAGAAGCGTTGATGCTTTTTAGTTGTGGTGCTGGCGAAGAATGCTGAAAATACCATGGACTGCTAAAAGAACTGACAAATCTGTCCTGGATGAAGTTCAAAAGAATGCTCCTTGGAAGCAAGAATAGCTAGACTCCATCTCACCTATTTTGGTCATGGTGTCAGAAGGGACCATTCTCTGGAGAAGATGTCATGCTTGGTAAAGTGCAGAGTCAGTGAGAAAGGGGAAGTTTCTCAACAAGAAGGATGGACACAGTGGTTGCAATGATGGACTCAGGCATAATAGGGTTCATGAGGCTAGCTCAAGATGAAGCAGTGTTTCATTCTGTTGTACATAAGGTTATTATGAGTCAGAGATGACTCAACAGCACATAACACCAAACAACAATGGATGTTTTTTGTATATTGAGTGCAAGTCACCTTGTTTAGTTTAGTTTATTTTTTTCCCATCACTTAAAGGTGACTTTTACAAATCTTCTATTTAATAGGGCCTGTCATTTTTTTTTCTTTTATTATTAAGGGATTTTGTAATGGTTCTGTGCAAGAAACCTTTAAATTTTTTAAAGTCATAAAAATATTTCTTGATATTTTTTCTAAAACCTACATAGTTTACTTTCATTTTCAGATCTGCAATTCTTATAGGATTCAGATTTGCAATTATTAGAATATTTAATTATACTGACTAGCACTAAGACAGTGACAACTTTTTAAGTTTGTAAGGACTTATTAATAATGTTCATTTTTCAAGGTATCTCTCATAATAGATACCAAGTTTAATAAAATCATTGTTTGATTATATGTCATAGAGTTTCATAAATTTTATTCTAGTCATAGTATCAGTCTGAGGTGAATCAGGAGAGAGAAACTACATAATAATTTGAACAGGAGGAGTTTAATATAAAGGATTATTAACAATAATAAGAAGCAAAGAAAAATCAAATAAGAACTCACACAGATACAAGGAGCAGCCACTAGCCCAGCTGCTGAGATGAGCTCTCAAAGAACAGCTCCCCCTGCCAATACTAGGTTGAGATCCAGGCCTTCCTGGACAGGACAGGACAGTACCACACCTCACTTGTTGCCAATAAAGAGACTATGGTATCACAACAGTGGGATCGCTGGGAACTCTCCCTCTTGGATGCCTGGGAAAGTTATTCATGAATAAATATCCTAGTAGAGGCACTCTGATACAAAACAACCCCACCCTCACCCCCCGCAGGGTGGAATATGGGGAGAATTGTTGGTAGCAAGGTTCTTTTGGCTATAGTCATACATATCAGGCTCCTTATGCTCGAGAAATTCCCCATACTGCAGGAGCCAACTAAGCTAGCACACTGCAACCAGGAAGCAAAAACTTTTCTTTCCACAATCCCTCTTCAACATATTTGAGTAAAAAAGTACCAGTGACTATATATATATATATATATATATATACACACATACATATATATTATTTATACATATATTTTAAGGACCCATATTTATTGTTACAGAGCAAGCAAAAAAGTTGAGTTTGAGACTGAGTAGCAGAATATTGCTAAAAAGAAAGGTCAGTTTCTAGTTTTTGTTAAAAATAAAGAGTAGGCAAATACATTCTCAGAATTTCTTGTTTGAACCTTAATATCAGTGAATTGTAGTCCTTTCTGTGAAAATGTATAGCCTTGATATGTTCTCACTATATGTGCCTTCTAAAAGGACAGGGAGGCAGCATATTCTGACCTCCTCTGACTACACAAGAGGAAAACAGAATCACCATCAGCAGCCCAAGACCTGTTCTTATGAAGTCAGACAAGCCGTCACCATCCAGTCCTCTTACTAACCTTGTCACCAAACATTCCTCCAGCAGTACCTGTTTGCTGGGTTTGATAATTCACTGCAGTGGCCACACAGAACTCACAGATTGTGGGATGTACTAGGGAAGGACAAGGCTACAATTCAATCTCAGGAATGCACTCATTCTCTCTCAACCATCCATCTCTCTCAGCAGCTAGACCTCTCTCAGCAGCCAGCTGCCTCTCTCAGCAGCCAGTCACCTCTCTCAGCAGCTGATCATCTCTTTCAACAGTCTGTGTCTCTCATATCTCTTTCTCAACAGTGTGTTTCCCTCAGCAGCATGTCTTTCTCAGCCACCAGTCAGAGAGAGTCTTTCTTCTGCCTCTACAAGGGCTCATTTTAAGTCTGGCAGAGTGGAAAAACTAAGCAATTTGAACATCAGTATTCTATGTACCTGAGAGAGAGCAAACTTCCCAGAAGATTGCTTCTTGCTGCTCCAACAGGAATACACCAGGTGGATAACTTTAACAATCAGCCACTCAATTGTTCACAGCAAAGTTGTCATTGTTGTTATGTGCCATCAGGTTGGATCCGATTCATAGCTACCCCTCCTTGGGTTTCCGAGGCAGTATCATTAGAGTAGATTGCCCAAACTTCATTCCGAGGAGTGGCTGGTAGGTTTGAACCATCAGCCTTCTGGTTAGCAGTCAAGTTCTTTAGGCACTACACTACCAAAGCTCCCCATAACAAAATGGAAATTACAAAAACTGGCTAGAAAAACCATATCACATAATTTACTACACCACAGGCCACCCCATGGCTTTTCTAGCCATTATCCCTTTTATGCCTCAAAAATTAATGTCTCCTAAGCCAGCCACTTCATGCCTTTATCTCCCCCATTTTAAACAGCCAATTTCTAATTTGCCCATTCACTCCTTGGAAGGAAGGTTGGGCAATCTATTTCCATAGTGATACTGCCTCAGAAACCCAAGAAGGGGTCAATGTGAGTGGGATCTGCCTTGACAGCAGTGAGCCTTGACAGCAGTACTCTGAGGAGATAAGCATTCTCCTTTCTCACTGAAGAGCCTTTTGTTCTGCTTGGAACTTTGGGCATCTGCATCCATAGATAAGCCAAGTTCTGCTCAGGACACAACATCAAATTGCAGCAACTGAACACTAGCTCAGTTTCGAACATCTTCGTCTTCATTCGGTCTAGTTCTGTTCAGCTCAGCGCTAGGCATGCCAGCTAGGTCATGGGTTTCAGCTGCCAGATTTGGGAGTCACATTCTTCCCTTCACATTAGACCAGCCAGCACCTTTTCTCTTTCATCTTTAGTCCTTAGGGACTAGTTCCACACAGCTCCTTGTACTGCAGACCAGTCAGCCCTTCTTCTCATCCCTAGCCTCCATGGCCTAGGTCAAAGAGTACCATACTGAGCTTGTTTATTCATTGCTGCACTTCCCCCACTTTCACTCAAGTGGACCCAGGTAGTCACAAGCCAGCAGCATACAAGCCTACTACTCACTGACTTCCTTTAGCTTCCAGTCCTGGAAGGGGTTTCTCTCATGGGCCATGACATTCCTACCTGGATGCTAGAAATTTAAAAAGCCAGTCTTTTTTTTTTTTTCCTTCAGGTCCTTTCTTCAATTGCAAATCTTTTGTTCTCTCAGGAGTTCTAGGGGTAATTTTCAAATGCAAATTTCCTCACTCAGTAGATCCTGGGTGCAGTTCAGGTTTTCTACCTAAGCCCCACTATATTCTACACAACAGGGTTTGAAAAAAAAGCCTGCTTTTTTTTTTTTCTGGGCAAATTCTATTTCCCCTATTAACAAATCCAATCAAGTATTGGTTGAAGGCAGACTTGCACACTTCTATTATCCATACCCCATAATCATTTCCAATGTAAAAGTAGGTAAGAGAACATTCAATACCCATAGTAAATTTAGATAAACACATAATCCAAAATGCAAAATCTTTTTCAAGACATTCCAGTTTCATCTCTTCACCTTGATTATCTTCCCATTTTATATATACGGCCTTGGGCCATTGGCTGGGTGAAACAAAAGCCCTAGCCTCTGGATCAGTTATCTCCTTTAATAGGTAACACCAACCAAAGTAACCATCTAAGAATACAGTTTCACTTCCCAGGTACCTTCCTTCTTTCTTTTGCAAAGTCCCATGCTTCTATGAGTCTGGAGTCACTGCAACAAATCCCATTGCTTCTGACACCAACTACTAAAATGGCAGGCAGGAAGCATCTTCTGACTTCCTCTAACAGCACAAGAGGAAGACAGAATCACTCTCAGCAGCCCAAAGGTGTTCTTATGAGGCCAGACATGAGGCCACTGTCTAGCCCTCTTACTAACCTTGTCACAAACCTTGCCTCCTGCAGCACCAACCACCTCTTTCTAGGTTCAATAATCCATTGCAGTGGCAGTACAGAACTCACAGATTGTGGGGTTTATTAGGGAAGCAGCAGGCTACAATTCAAGCTCAGGAATGCACTCAGTCTTTCTCAGCCAGCCGTCTCTCTCAATAGCCAGCTATCTCTCTCAGCAGCCAGCCATCTCTCTCGGCAGTCCATGTCTCTTGCATCTCTCTCTCAGCAGTGTATTTATTTCTGCAGCATCTTTCTCAGTTGGCAGTCAGAGAAAGACTTCCTTCTGCCTCTGTGAGAGCTCATTTTAAGCCTGGCAGAGTGACAAAAATAACCAATCCCAACATCAGAATTCTATACACCTGAGAGAGTGAACTTCCCGGAAGATTACTTCGTGCTGCTCCAACAGAAATACACAAAGTAGATAACTTTAACAATCAGCCACTCATTTGCTCACAGCAAAATGAGAGTAACAAAGACTGTGGCTAGAAAAGCCATACCATGTAATTTACTACACTGCAGTGCCCCATGGCAAAAGAGGACCATGATGTACTAATGCACTCCTGATCTCTACAAATCCTGAAGATACAAGCTTACTTGAATGACAGGCACTCTAGACAATGTGGATCTTTTAAAATCCATGAAGCCAATACAATTCATTAGAATATGTAAGGACTTATTACAAACTTTCATTTTCCAAGGTATCTCTCATGAAAGATACCACATTTAAGAAAACGATTGTTTGATGACAGTGGAATCATCTGCTTAAAATTAACAATAGTTAAAATACTATTTAAGAAAATATCTTGCTTGGCAAACATTACTTCTTTAAATGACTTTAATTCTCTCTACGTATAGACGAAAAAAAGCAAAAAACAAACTCACTGCAGTCAAGTCAGATCCAACTCATAGTGACCCCTCCTTAAGTTTCTGAGGTGGTATCACTATAGAAGTAGATTACCCATCTTCCTTCTGAGGAGTGGCTGGTGGGCTTGAACTGCCAGCCTTCTGGTTAGCAGTCAAATGTCTTAGGCACTACGCTACCAGAACTCCTTACGTATAGACACCCTCACTTTATTTTTCTGAGATTCTACCTCACATTGAAGATTTCATTTGCTCTCATGAAATTGCATTGTCTTAGTTTTCTTTCAGTCTTGACAATTTATTTTCAAACTTTTCTCTTGCTATTACTCAAATACCAGTATTACTCAATATTCAGCTTATGGTTAATTTTTTCTTTTCTTTTTTTTTTTTTACCCTTCTCCTTTAAAATTTCATCTGTTTCTACAGCACCACCTCTTATTTTTCTGTAAAATATATCTGTCTGTATCTCTGATCTTAATGTCACTCTCAAGGTTCTACAGCCATCAATCCAACTACTTGTGAAGCAGTCATATCTTATTGCCTCGCCAGCAACTCAGATTTGACTTAACCACACTCAATCCCACTAAACATCTTATCTAGAATTGAAAATTCTTATTAATGGTACAATCAATTGTCTTGCCACCCATGGTCAATATTTTCTAGCAATTCATGCTCAGCATTTTATTTTTGCCTTTTACTATTTCCTAGGCCATCATATCTATTACATTTTCAAATTTCATACATTCTCTACCTTTACTCTCTTTTATCCTGTATTCTCTTTCCTGCTGTATAGACTAAACCTTCCAGAATGCAAAGAAAAGAGACAAATAGTATCTAGAGTAAATTACTTGTTTTCTTAATGTTTAAAGTAAGTACTAAAGAAGTTAAAGATTCTGCAGTCTATTATTAATAAAGCCAAATGTTCATTAAAGTGCTACAGTATTTGGAACACATTAATAGGTCATAGGGTAAACACTTAGATTTACATTTCATGAGTTTCCATTCCAAGTGTTAGAAAGAAATTAAGTCTAACTACAGGAGTAATAGAAAATAAAGGCCTCACCTCCAGGCTCAGTAGTATGAGGCAATGGAAATAGAGAAAGTAAAGTTGGAAGATAATTGGAATAGTATCTGAGTACAAAGAAAGAAGATTGAATGTCTCTCAGTGATGTAAAAGGCTAAAACTTGACAATCTGCTTAAAGATTGGTCCTTCAAACTTAAGCAAAGGAGCAGACCTGATGGTCTAGCTCTAAAACTTCACAGCCTTGAAAACCCTACAGAGCAGTTCTCTGCACACGCAAGTTTTCCATGAGTTGAAATCTACTTAATGACAGGTACCAATAACAACCTTGGAATTATTCTTTAATTGATTAATTAATATCGTTAATTAAGTTCAAAATTAATCTTGTTGAATAGCTTAACAGGAAATTTTGCAGGAAGGGAGCAAAAAAAACCAACTAATATGTTAAT
>NW_006921660.1:8744165-8746132 GCF_000298275.1 Orycteropus afer afer
TCAGACACAAAATCTGAGAGATATAGTCACCAGCAGATCCAAAATACAAGAATTTGAAAGTAATTTCTTTAGGCTAAAGGAAAATGTTTCCAGATAGGAACTGAGATCTGGACAAAGGAAAGAAGAGCAATGCAAATAGTAAAAACATAAATAAATATAAAATTATTTTATTTTATTTTTGCTGAAAAGATAATTGACTGGATAAAGCCAGCATAACAACACAGAATTTCTAGCATATGTAGAAATAACATGTATGAAAATAGCACAAGTGATAAGAAGAGGAATGGATTTATATTGCTCAGGTTCTTCTATATCTACTATTACTACATTTTCTCAGTTAGACTATAATAATAATAAGATTGTTGTTGTTATTAGTTGTCAGGTTGATTCCAAATCATGGCAACTCCATGTGTACAGAGTAGAACTGCTCCTTAAAGTGTTCAAAGGCGCAATCTTTTGAAAAGAGATTGCCAGGCCTGTCTTCTGAGTCCTGCTGGCTGGGTTCAAATCATCAACTTTTCCATTAATAGTAGTATGCTCAACCATTTGCATCACCCTTACTTAGAGTAAGTTCTAAAAAGAAAAACAAGAAAGATCTCAGGAAACTATCGAGCATGCAGATAAGTTTCCAACATTATAAAATGAAATTATTACTGCTAGGTGCTGTCAGGTCAGCTGCCACTCATAGTGACCATATGTATAACAGAACAAAACACTGCCCCATCCTGAGCCATCCTCAAAACCCTTGTATGCTTGAGGCCATCATTGCAGCCACGTTGTCAAATCATCTTGTTGAGGTCTTCCCTCTTTTCTCTGACCTTCCACTTTCCCAAGCAGTCTCCAGTGACCGATCCCTTCTGATAAGATGATCAAAGTAGGTGAGATGAAGTTTGTCCATTCTCACTTCTAAGGAGAATTCCAGCTGTAGTTCTACCAAGTCAGAGTGGTTCGTTCTTTGAGAGTTCAGGGTATTTTCAATATTCGTCAACAAAATGAAATTAGTGACACCCCCCCACTCAACCAAAAACAAACAAACAAACAAGAACAAACAACTCATTGACCTCCAGTTGATCCCCACTGATAGCGACCCTTCCCTGGGTTTCTGAGGCGGTATCTCTATGAAAGTAGATTGCTCAGTCTTCCTTCCTGGGAGTGGCTGGTGGGTTTGAACTGCCAGCCTTCTGGTTAGCAGTCAAGTGCCTTATGCACTATGCCACCAGAGCTACCAAAATTAGTGACAGGGGAAAAATAAAAAAGATGTAAACCTCTAATCCTCAGTCATAAGATAAAGAAATGTGTATAGCTCACTTTATTATAAAGTAAATTTCAGAACAAGAAGTGTTATCAGGGATTAAGGGGAACTTTTCATATTATAAAGGAGCTCTGGGGGTGCGGTGCATAAGGCATTTGACTGCTAACCAAAATGTTTATGGTTCAAACCCACCAGCCTCTCATAGATCAAGAAAACGCAGCCTACTTTACCATAAAGATTCACAGTGTTAGAAACCCAATGGGGGTTGTTATGAGTTGCAATCAACTGGATGTCATTGGACTTGGTGGGTATGTTGTTGTTGTTGTTCTTAAGTGCCATCGAGTCGTTTCTGACACATAGCGACCCCATGCACAGCAGAACGAAACACTGCCCGATCCTGCGCCAGCCTCACAATCCCTGCTATACTCGAGCCCATCATCGCAGCCACTGTATCAATCCATTTCGTTGAAGGACTCCCCCTCTTTCGTTGACCCTCCACCCTACCAAGCATGACATCTTTCTCCAGGGAATAGTCCCTTCTGACAACATGACCAAAATAGGTGAGACGAAGTCTGGCCATTCTTGCTTCCAAGAAGCATTCTGGCTGCACTTCCTCCAGGACAGATCGGTTAGTTCTTTTAGCAGTCCACGGTACTTTCAGCATTCTTCTCCAGCACCACAATTCAAAAGCATCAACTCTTCTTCGGTCTTCCTT
>NW_006921660.1:8746232-8752561 GCF_000298275.1 Orycteropus afer afer
GTATAGACTAAACCTTCCAGAATGCAAAGAAAAGAGACAAATAGTATCTAGAGTAAATTACTTGTTTTCTTAATGTTTAAAGTAAGTACTAAAGAAGTTAAAGATTCTGCAGTCTATTATTAATAAAGCCAAATGTTCATTAAAGTGCTACAGTATTTGGAACACATTAATAGGTCATAGGGTAAACACTTAGATTTACATTTCATGAGTTTCCATTCCAAGTGTTAGAAAGAAATTAAGTCTAACTACAGGAGTAATAGAAAATAAAGGCCTCACCTCCAGGCTCAGTAGTATGAGGCAATGGAAATAGAGAAAGTAAAGTTGGAAGATAATTGGAATAGTATCTGAGTACAAAGAAAGAAGATTGAATGTCTCTCAGTGATGTAAAAGGCTAAAACTTGACAATCTGCTTAAAGATTGGTCCTTCAAACTTAAGCAAAGGAGCAGACCTGATGGTCTAGCTCTAAAACTTCACAGCCTTGAAAACCCTACAGAGCAGTTCTCTGCACACGCAAGTTTTCCATGAGTTGAAATCTACTTAATGACAGGTACCAATAACAACCTTGGAATTATTCTTTAATTGATTAATTAATATCGTTAATTAAGTTCAAAATTAATCTTGTTGAATAGCTTAACAGGAAATTTTGCAGGAAGGGAGCAAAAAAAACCAACTAATATGTTAATGCAGAAACTAAACATTATATGCTGAATTACAGAATTTAAGAAAAAGTCAATGTAATTCTCATATATGAATTAGAACCTTTTATTTTCTATTTAGGAAAGGGACTTGTAAATGTTTTAAAGTCTATATTTTCTCTTTGTTTAATTACTTGTAGCATGTATTTATTTATTTTTTAATTTCTCTGGAAGCTGCACAGGAAAATATTGAAAACTATGTACCTACAAGAAACTTGATTCTCAGGAGGATAAAGGAGTTCTTGAAGTTAAGCATAGGTCTAGAATTCTTTGAATGTGTGCAATCTTTTATTTACTTCTCTGTGAGGTGTTTCCTAAATTAGTGTAAGAATTATTTATTATCTTTTTTTTTTCAGAAACAGTAACTGAAAGGTAAATTGATTTTACTGAAATGTAAGAGTCATTCAAAAAGAGAATCCTAAGTAGAGTTCTAGACTCTCTAGAGAAAGTTACTAAGCTCATTTAGAGCTAGATGCAGCATTTTAGAAAAAATTAGATGAGCAGTCCCAGTCATACTTTATTATAATGATATAATATTAAAATAGTTATTTTATCTTTAATCAAATTATTATAACCATTTTATTTTTATAAGTAAGCAAATATATCCTAGTGTTTTATAGAATAGTAATCAATGATTTTCATACTAATAAAATTCAAAATATGGTATATATTAATTCATAGTATATCTGACTTCAATAAATATTATTCAATAAATAGTTGTTGAGTTTCTACTACTGGCACAATACTATGAATGATCCTGTAAGGGCTATAAAGCGATATCGTGGTATAATGGTTAAGAGTGTGGGTTTTAGAATATAACTGACTGGACTGGAAACTTGCCTTACTATTTACTATTTCTGTAAATAGTTAAGAATTATTAGGCTTCTTTTCTCATCCATGAAATGAGAATGAGGGTATTATTTACCTCATTAGTTTCCTGTGATCATTAAATGAGTTTACATATTGTGAAATTATTAATGCAAGACACAGAATCATTGTTTAATAAACAGTAGTTCTTCTGAATAATATGTATCATACCAAATGTGGATGGTATGAGATATCAGCCTCACTGTGCTATGATCTTTACTGTCATATCATTTTAAGAGGATTATTTGTGATTTTGGATTTTACTGAGGTCACGCTTTGAAAATCCTTCCATGCTATAGAAAGAAAGGATATGGAAAGTGATGCCAGAGGAAAGATGATGAGGAACCAGGCAGTGACAAGTTCAGCTGGTTTAAAAAATGGTCTGAGGAACCCAAATATGAATACACAGACAAGATGAGTCTAGTTGGTTTTCTTTACCTGTTTTCCATTTCACCTGATTAAAATGTCTAGTTTACCTTGGGTCACAAGAGACTTTGGGTGCAGCACTTTTGAATCACAAAAGATCACTGATTACAAGGAGAGTTTTCAGAAGGAGAACATGAATGATCAATAAATTTGCAACAAGTTACAACCGATTCAATATATGTGTTTTTGATAATGACATAAAAGATTATTTTTAATTTGAGAATTCTGAGTAGGTGTGAGGAGTTGAGGAACTCACATTTTAGCTAATAGTGTACTTCCTATTATTTTTCACCTACAAGCACATTTTAGTGAATGATAGTCTTAATTGAAAAGGTCAGCTGTAGTCTTTACTGATACAATGATTATTGGCAGAGTCTTGGTCATGTTTGTGGCAAACATGGACTCTGAATACATCAGAAGGTACTTGTCCACCATGTCACATGGATGTCTTTCAGTTTCTTCTCTTTTCTCCTTTCTACTGTCTAAGTCTTTCATGGATGGGTTATAACCTGAAGAATAGTCTGTTTAAACAGAGTGGAAGGTTGTTGATGCAGATAACATAAAATGTGCTTGTCTGGCTCTTTGCTTGTCAAGTTTCTGTGTTACGATGCTCTTTGTCTCTTTCTTATTGAAGAAAATGTTTAGGAAAAAATAAAATTCTCCTCATTTTTGGATTAGATGGGCATGACTATTCCTATTCATTTTATGAGAAATTATTCCAGACAAGGCAGTGTTTTGTTGTGTTGCACATAGTGCTTCTATGTGTCAGAACCAACTCAACAGCACCTAACAACAATAAATAATGATTCCTGGTTTATAATATTGTAACTGAAAGAGCAAGATGACCTCAAATTGTAGCTTTTTCTTAGTGGATTCTGAGTACGCATTTTCCTTGAATTTTAAAGAAAATACTTAAATAACCCCCATTGTATCCACTTGAAGTCATGATATGTATATAAAGCAAAGATTTATCACACAAAATATCCTTAAAACTGTTCATTTCCTGTTGTCTGTGTATTGGTCCCTGAGCTTCTACCCTCCTTTCTACTACCTTCACTGGGAAGGAAGCCAAGAAATTACACTGTAAATATATTCTTCTCCTCTCCTTCTGGAATCAACTGGAAAAAAAACAAAACAAAACAAAACACAACACTGGCATTGAATCAATTTCAACTCATAATGACTCCCATAGAGTTCTTAAGGCTATACATTTTTATGGAAGTAGATTGCCTCATTATCCTTCTACCAAGGAGCTTGTGGGTTTGAACCTCTGCCATTTTAGTTAGTCACCAAATGCCTTACTCATTACAGCACCATAGCTCCACTATTAAAAAAAAAAAAAAAACCTCACTGCTGTGGCATTAATTTGACTCATAGCGACCCCTCCTTGGGTTTCTAAGGCGATATCTGTATGGAAGTAGATCACACAGTCTTCCTTCTGAGGAGTGGCTGGTGGCTTTGAACCTCTAGCCTTCTGGTTTGCAGTCAAATGCCTTAGGCACTACGCAACCAGAGCTCCCAATAGCCATCTTAATATTATTTCACACAAGCATAAGATTTCCCACCTTTGAAGATGTCAGGAAATCTCTATTATATGGCGTCAATAAAAGACTCAGCCCTCTAATCACTGTCAATAAAGATCCTGATTGTTAGGAAGACTGTGTTAGAGAAAATTGATACTTGGTTAACTTGACAAAAGAAATTTGGTTCTCCAGCAGAAAGTGTCAAATTAGTGTGAACTGCACTGACACTTCTCAACAGAAATCTATTTCACTAAATATAATCTTTAACTTCCCATAGTTTGAAGTTTACTCAAAGATAAAAGTAAAGTAACAGTCTCCTTGAGTAAGGCTAACTTTCAAAAACATTTGAATATTATTGAAGCTTAGTTTAACATAAAAGATTGAGTAGATACTTAAATTTGACTATGAATAAGTAAGAAAATCAGTTTCAACATCTGATGTAATTTTTCAAATTTTTGTTTTTAGTTGAAAGTTTACAGAGCAAATTAATTTTCCATTCAGCAGTTCATACACATTTTGTTTCATGACATTGACTGCAATGCTCATACTATAACAGCTTTCTTCCCACTTACTCCCTCTTCTCTGTGTCCTTCTTGCCTGTGCATCCCTGCCCCCTGAGCTATCTCCCTCTGCAAATACTGCCCCTCTGACTTCCTATGATTGATTGTTCTAATAAGTGTATCTACCTGGTGTAAATGTGAACCATATATGCCTGTCTATTGTTTGGCTGGAAGCCATGGGAATGAGTTTAATTCCAGACCTGAAGGATGACTATGGGCAATATTCTCAGGGGTTTCACCAGTGTCTGTCAGGCCTGGAAGCCTGGCCTTTTTTTATGATTTTGAGTTTTGTTCCATATTTTTCTCCCACTCACTCTATCCAGGATATACACTGAACTCTTACCAAGTGGTTGACAGTGGTAGCTGTCAAAATGTGATATAATTTTTATTTTACACTAAGAATATATTTTCCTTTACAAATAATACAAAGCTCTGTAATTAACAAAATAGTATATGTAAAAAAATTAAACTCACTGCCATCAAGTTGGATCCGACTCATAGCGACCCTTCCTTGGGTTTCCGACACAATATCACTATGGGAGTAGATGGCCCAATCTTCCTTCTGAGGAGTGGCTGGTGGGTTTGAACCACCAGCCTTCTGGTTAACAGTCAAATGCCTTAGGTACTACACCACCAGGGCTCCTAAATAGTATAGCATTACAATATTTTAGGGCCTGGTGCATCAGTTATCTTTAGTAACTCCCATGAGACTTACTCTCTCATCTCAAACAATTATAAAACTAGACAAAATATTGGAAAATCAGTTCTCACACTTTGGACAATAGGCAGTGTAGGAGTGTAATCCCTTAAGTAAGGGAAACAAAGGGATAAAATTTAAGATATCCCTGCTTTCTGACTGGGAACAATCAGGGATAGGATGGAAATACAACAGAGAACAGACATTACCCTGAGCTGAAGAAACAGCCATTGTTGTTCAGGGAGGTTAAGTCAGTTTTGTGGGTTAATGTACCTGAAAAAAAGGAACTGCATAGAGAATATGTGCAGAAATTAAAAATCTGTTTGAGTTTTTCTTTCGTTTGTTTCACTTTGTATTGTTTTGACTAAATACCAATATGCATATGTCCTGAATGAAATTCTACAAGGCCAGAAGAAAAACTTTTGGGGAAAGAATGATTGCTTGGGAGTTTTAAAGTGAACAATTTCCATGCTTCCTGTTTTCGTTGTTCGGTGCCATCGAGTTGGTTCTGACTCATAGCAACCTGAAGTATAGTAGAATGAAACTCTGGCCAGTCCTGTGCCATTCTCACAATCCTTGCTTTGCTTTAGCCTATTGTTGTAGCCACTGTGACAACTCTATCTCACTGAGGTTCTTCCTCTTTCCCATTGAACTTCTACTTTACCAAGCATGGAATCCTTCTTCAGAGACTGGTCCTACCTGACAACACTATCAAAGAACCAGAGGAGAAGTCCTGCCACCTTAACTTCTAAGGAACACTATTGCTATACTTCATTTAAAACAGATTTCTCTTTTCTATTGGCAGTCTGTGGTATATTCCCAGGCTTAGAGAAGGCTAAAAAACTTCAGCATTCCAAAATAGGAGAATAAATCTACTAACTATATGGGTCACACAGTGAAGATCACAAATGTCTTATTCCTTAGCAATAGACTAAAGTAAACCTGTTGATGTTAGCTGCTGTCAATTCAGCTCCCAGCACAATGGAGACTCCATATAAAATGGGATTGGACCATTGTGATTCACAGAGTTTTCATTGGCGTATGTTTTTGAAGTACATCAATGGGCCTTTCTTCCTGGAATAAGCAGCCTTATAATAATGACATGTCTGGGCATGCTTCCTCACCCCTTAAATAAATAAATAAACTTGAAAAAAAAAGGAAGCCAAGAAAAGATGATTGAGCTGATCTGGAAATAATTAAATTTTCTCTCAAAACGAAATACAAAGTATTTGAAAGATTTTAATAAAATCTATCATATAACAGATTATAATTAATGTTCACATCTCAATTTAAAATTACTAAACATACTAAAAGCAAGAAAATGTGTCTCATTACCAGGAGAAAAATCAGTTCATAGGGAAAAAAAGAAAACAGAAATAACAAATGACAGAAATGATTAGCAGAAAAGGTTCTAAAAGAAATATGTAATAATGGCGATTCCTTCAAAAGTTGGAAATACAAACACCATTTGACCCAGCCATCCCATTACTAGGTATATACCCTAAAGAAGTGAGAGCCATAACAAGAACAGATATATGCACGCCAATGTTCATCGCAGCA
>NW_006921660.1:8759381-8768580 GCF_000298275.1 Orycteropus afer afer
GGAAGTAGGATTGCCCAACCTTCCTTCCAAGGAGTGGCTGGTGGGTTAGACCTGCCAGCCATCTGGTTAGCAGGCAAGTGTCTTAGCCACTATGCTACCAGAGAATGTGTGTGTTAAAGAAAACAGAAAATATTTTTAATTCAGCAGAGGTAAATCAGAATATATTATAATATGTCATAAGAAACCAAAACAGTGCTTACAGGGAAATTTATAGCTTTAAGAGATTATATTATTAAAGAATAAAATTTTTAAAATTTGTGGTAAACTTCTACCTTAAAAAGCTGTAAAGAGAAGAATAATTTAAAGCTAAAATTGACATAAGGAAGGAAATAATACAAATCAATAACCTATGAAATGGACAAAAATATAGAGAAACTAAATCCTAAATTGATTGTTTGAAAATAATTTCTAAAGGTTATTAAACTTTTATCAAGAGTGATTAAAAAAAAAGAAAAGAAAAAGACTAATAGCACCAATTGCCAATGATAAAAAATAGATCTATTAATCCTATAGAAATTAGAAGAAAATTAGAGAATACTATGATAATTTTTGTCAATATTTTCAGCAACTCAAATGAAGTGGAAAACTCCTTGAAAAGTAGACATTACTGAAAAAGTCTTTAAGAAAAATAGGATGCCTGCATTCTCTTTAATAATTAAGGAAATTTCATTTTTAATTTCAAACCTTCTAACGAGAAGTTTGATTAACCTGCCCTAGAGGTAAGCAATAAATTCTATCAACCAATTCAGGCAGTTTGACTAGTTTGTTCTATTAAACACTGTGCTCTGCTCCTATCAATTGTTCAAAGAAAAACTCAACTGTTATATTAATATAAACAGGCTATAGGCAAGAAAGAAAGTAAGAAGTTTCATGATTTTAAGCTTAGATCTCTTACAAAAGAAGAAGGTAGCAACTGAGAGCTCTAAATATTGCTGAATAATAAAAGCCACATTTCTAGCATAATCAAAAAAAGGAATAAACAAACCAATCACCTCTAATTTCTTTATAAGAAAGTGTTTTCATGTAAACTGTTATTTTTCTAACCATTTATTCTAATGCTGGAAATATTTTTAAATTTCAGAAGTTTATTAAATATATTACATAATGACAAAACATTAAATACTTTCTTCTTGATTTTAAAGCACATGAGTTTGTAGGATTTTCTTTATGTACATATTTATGTTTTCCATCTATCTACCTACCTACCTACCTACTTACCTAGAGGGTTATGAGTGTAGTTACTACATCAAAAAAGAGAAAAAGGAAAATATTGGCATAGAGTACTTAGTTTCTATCCAAGAATACAGATGCCTGTACTAAAAAATAAATAAATAAATAAAAGAGTACTTAGTTTCTATCCAAGAATACAGATGCCTGTACTAAAAAATAAATAAATAAATAAATAAAATAAGCTTTACTAAATTAATGTAATATGCATTTTAAATGAAATGTATTACAATTGAATTGTACCACACTTATAAAACTTATGTCATTTATGGTTGGATTTTCAGTAACATGCAGATAATTAAATATTATCTAAATCTACTAATAAATCTATCATGAAATTTATGAGTAAAATAAAAATGTATATTTGCAAACTTTTTCTAATAATAGATTTTTAATTAGTTTCACTGTATTTGAATATAAGGAGCTCTGGTGGCATAGTGGGTAAGGAATATTGTTGCTAATCAGAAGGTTGGCCATTCAAACTCAGCAGCTAATCCATGGAAAGAACATGAGGCAATCTAGTCCCGTGAAGATTTACAGCCTTGGGAACCCAATTGTGGTTGCTATGAGTAATAATCAACTCGATGAGAGTAGCTTTGATTTTGGTATTCAAATATCTATTTGTTATTTTCCTAATATTTATAAATTATTTTTGAAATTTGATTTTTTATTTGTATAGTTCTATGTTTGGCTTTAATCTAAAAACAAGAATGCTAGCTACCCACATATATACAATAACAGAAGAATAATAAAACCCTTAGTAAAAAGAGTATCTCTGATATATTTTAAATTATTTATATTGTTTTTATATTGTTATCTGTTGTTGTTGTTGTTAGGTGCTGTTGAGTCATCTCTGACTCATAGCAAAGCTATGTACAGCAGAATGAAACACAGCCCAGTCCTGTGCCCGCCTCAAGATTCTTGCCATTCCTGAGCCCATGATTGCAGCCACTGTGCCAATCCATCTGGTTGAGGGCCTTCCCCTTTTTCGTTGATCCTCTATTTTACCAAGCATGGTATTCTTCTCCAGGGAATGGTCCCTTCTAGCAACATGACCAAGTAGGTGAGATGAAGTCTGGCTCTTCTCCCTTCCAGGGAGCCTTCTGGCTGCACTTATTCCAGGAGGGATTTGTTAGTTCTTTTAGCAGTCTTTGTTAATACCAAAACTTGAAATCATTGACTCATCTTTGGTCTTCTATATTAACTGCCTAGCTCTCATATGCATATGAGGTGATTGAAAATATCATGTCTTGTGTCAGGCACACATTAGTCCTCAAGGAGATATCTTTGTTCTTCAGCACCTGAAAGAGATCTTTTACAGCAGATTTGCCCAATGCTATAAGTCATTTAATACCTTGACTGCTTTCATTGGTGTTGACTGTGGAACCAAGTAATATGAAGTCTTTGACAACTTCAATCTTTTCTCCATTTGTCATGATGCTGCTTATTGTGAGGATTTTCTTCTTCTTTATATTGAGGTGTAATCGATATTGCCAACTGTAGTCTTCAGCAATCAGTAAGTGAGTGCTTCAAATGGTTCTCACTCTCAGCAAGCAAAATTATGTCATCAGTGCACTATAAGTTGTTAGTGAATCTTCCTCCAATCATGATGCCATGTTCTTCTTCACATAGTCTAGCTTCTCAGATTATTTGCTCCACACACAGTTTGAATGAGTATGGTGAAAGGATACAACCCTGACACACTCCCTTCTTGATTTAAAACCATACATGCCCCCTTGTTCTATTTGAATGACAGCCTCCTGGTCTATGTACAGGTTCCTCATGAGTACAATTAAATGTTCTGGAATTCCTATTCTTCTCAATGCTAACCATAATTTGTTATGATCCATATAATTGAATGCTTTTGCATAGTCAATAAAACACCAGTCAACATCTTTCTGGTGTTCTTTGCTTTTAACCAAGATCCATCTGACATCAGCAATGATATCCCTCATTCCATGACCTCTTCTAAATCCAGCTTGAAATTCTAGTAGTTCTCTGTCAATATACTGCTGCAACCACTTTTGAATTATCTTCAGTAAGATCTCACTTGCGTGTGATATTAATGATATTGTTTGATAATTTCCACGTTCTGTGGGATAACCTTTCTTTGGAATGGGTACAAATATGCATCTCTTCTAATCAGTTGGCCAGGTAGCTGTCTTCCAAATCTCTTGGCATAACCAAATGAATGCCTCCAGTGGGGCATCCATTTATTGAAACATCTCAATGGGTATTCGTCAATTCCTGGACCCTTATTCTTAGCCAGTTCCTTCAGTGCAGCTTTGGCTTCTTCCTTCAACACCATTGGTTATTGACCATATGCCACCTCCTGAAATGGATGAACATGGACCAATTCTTTTGGCGCAGTGACTCTGTGTATTCCTTCTGTCTTCTTTTGATGTTTCTTGTATCATTCAATATTTTGCCATAGAATCTTTCAATATCGCAACACAAGGTTTGAATGTTTTCTTTAGTTCTTTCAGCCTGAGAAATGCTGAGCATGTTCTTCCCTTTTGGCTTTCCAACTCTGTGTCTTTGCACATTGCATTATAATAATTGACTTTGTCTTCTCCAGCTGCTCTTTGAAATCTTCTGTTCAGCTCTTTTTTCTCATCATTTCTTCAATTTGCTTTAGCTATTCTTCATTCAGGGAGCTCTGGTAGCATAGAAGCTAAGGCACTTGACTACTAACCAGAAGGCAGGTGGTTCAAACCAACCAGCCACTCCTCGGAAGGAAGGTTGGGCAATCCTACTTCCGTAGTGATACTGCCTCGGAAACCCAAAGAGGGGTCACTATGAGTCGGGGCCGACTCGACGGCAAACAACAACAACAACAGCATTCTTCATTCAAGGGCAAGTTTCAGAGTCTCTTCTCAAATCCATTATGGTCTTTTCTTCCTTTCCTGTCTTTTTAATGACCTTTTGCTTTCTTCATAGATGGTGTTCTTGATGTCATCCCACACAATTCTTCTGGTTTTCAGTCATTGGTGTTCAATGCATCAAATCTATTCTTTAGATGTTCTCTAAATTCAAGAGGGATATATTCAAGTTCATATTTTGGCTCTTGTGGGCTTGCTTTAATTGTCTTCAACTTTAACTTGCATATGAGTGATTGATAGTCTGTTCCACAATCAGCTGCTGTTCTTGTTTTGGCTGAGGATATAGAACTTCTCCTTCACCTCTTGCCACAGATATAGTCAATCTGATTCCTTTGTACTCCATCTGGCGATGTCCATGTGTTGTTGAAGAAAGGTATTTGCAATGAATGTCATTGGTCTTGCAAAATTCTGTCATGTGATCTCCAATATCATTTCTATCACCAAGGCCAAATTTTCCAACTATGAATGATGTTCTTTGTTTCCAAATTTCACGTTCCAATCATAAGTGATAATTGGCAGACCTTGATTACATATTTGGTCAATTTCAGACTGCAGAATTTGGTAAAAATTTTCAATTTCCTCATCTTGGTTTTGGTGATTGGTGTGTAAATTGGAATAATAATACTACTAACTGGTCTTCCTTGTAGGCATATGGATGTTATTCTATCACTGCCAAAATTATACTTCAGGATAGATGTTGAAACATTCATTGTGATGATGAATGCCATGCCATTCTTCTTTAATTTGTCATTCACAGCATAGTAGGTCATTGGTTGTCTGATTCAAAATGGCCAAAACTGGTCCATTTCAGCTCACTAATGCCTAGGATGTCAATCTTTATGCGTTCCATTTCGTTTATGACAACTTCCAATTTTCCTAGCTTCATACATCATACATTCCATGTTTTGATTATTAATGGATGTTTGCAGCTGTTTCTATTCATTTTGAGTCATGACACATCAGCAAACGGAGGTCTCAAAAGCTCTACTTTATCCATATCATTAAGGTCGGCTTTACTCTGATGAGCCAGCTCTTTCCCAGTTGTATCTTGGGTGCTCTCCAACCTGAGGGGCTCATCTTCCAGCATTGTATAGGACAGTTTTTCAGGATTGAATATAAGGTTTCCAGTATTAAACCAGATAGTGTTTCACCACTATTCATAAAGTTTTCACTTGGCCAATTCTTCCAAGTGTGTTTCAGTCTGGAAGCTCCGCTGAAACACATCCACCATGACCAGCCCTTCTGGTGTTTGAAACACTGGTGGCACAGCCTCCAGCCTCACAGCAACACTCAAGCCACCACAGTACCACAAACTGACAGACAAGTTCATCTTCCTTGGCTGTTTGTGTTACTTATGTTTGTTGTCAACTTGGATGGGCCTGGTTGAGAGGCTGAGCAACTGTTGGTAGTTATTCCCCATGATGAGACTGGCAATCAACTCTATGGTGGGATCTACCACAAGCAGTTGAGTAGCTGCCTTTGAGATGTGGTCTGCTTCCTATATATAAGGAGAAGCTTTGGGAATAGTCTCTAGCCTATGGCACACTTGGACCCTGCATGTAGCCATGTTGTTGCTCAGCATCCTGCTGTGCTATGCCGACCTTGAGACTTACAATGGACTTAAGTTAATGGTCTGCTGTATAGTTTGGTAACATCAGGACTGTGCTTTTTACTTGTCAACCTTTGGGCTTCTCAGCCTCAGCAGCCAGCAGCTTTCTGAGTGAAGAAATGCTTCTAGCTCCAGTCGGCTGGAAACAGGAGGAAGAGTTGAACTCCAAGGTTGAGTGGCTTTCACCCAGCCCCTAGAGTCTGGCACTTTGAACTTGGACTTAAAGTCTCCAAACTGTAAGAGAGTAAACTCTTGTTTGTTAAGAGCACCCCATTTGTGGTATATTCCCTGTCAGAGTGGCACTAAGTAACCAGAACACTGTTACAAATCCCTCCACTCACTTTCTGGCCTTCCCCCTGCCTGTTCCTGCCAAAAGCCCTGGCTGCTGCTTCCTGCCTGGGGGCTATCCTTCTATATCTGTATCTGTTAGAACTGGTTAGTTTATGCTGTATTTAACAAACAACTCTAAAATCTTAAGGTCCTGAACAAAGAATGCTTTCTTCTATTTCCTTCAGGCCCAGGATTAGTGTTTTTACTGTTGTTGTGTGCCATCAAATCAATTCTGACTTGTAGAGCAGAAATGCCCCATAATATTTCTAAGGCTGTAATCTTCACAAAAGCTGATTGCCACATCTTTTTTTTTTTTTTCCTCCAAAACCTGCTACCAGATCCAACCAATGACCTTTCAGTTTTGCAGTTGAGCTCTTAACCACAGTACCATCAGGGCTCTGTTCACTAGTACTAGTGATTCACAAATCCAGGCTGCTCATAACTCAGGGACTCAGGCTGACAGAACAATAATCATCTTGAGGCTTTCAGCAGCCATGCCAAAGGTTACAGGGAGCTCTGTAAGTGTGTTTCACATCAGCAATTAAAAGCTCTATTTCACAAGTGGTACACATCATTTCTGATCACAGTTCATTGGCCAGAACTATACACATGGCTCATACAACTACCAGGAGGACAAGAAGTGTAATCTAACAACATGGCTGAAGGCGAAGGCCAAAATCATTTGACAAATAGCACCATTCTAAGAATAAGTATTCTTAGAAATCATAAAAATATAAGAGTGAGGACCTTCCTTTAAACCCACCTTATAGAAATTCACAATTTTGTTTTCTAAATTCACACTGACTTAGGCCTTTTGTGTCAAGTAAAAATATTAGATTATTGTGGGATATGACAGCAGTAATTAATTTTAAAAAATATTAAAATTAAACTTTTTTTTTTTTTAACCTGCAAAAAAGGCAAGGAGGCTGCATCTCCTGACCTCCACTAACCTCACAAGACGAAGACAGAATCACTATCAGTAGCCCAAGACCCATTACTGTGAAGTCAGATATGATGCCTGCCTCCAGCCCTTTCAACAACCGTTCTTCCCAAAGCACCCACCACCTCTCTCCTAGGTTCAATAATTCACTTCAGTGGCCACACAGAACTCACAGATTATGGGGTTTATTAAGGAAGCACCAGGCTACAATTTAAGTTCAGGAAAAACACTCATTCTCTCTCCCAGCCCACCATTTCTTAGCCAACAGTCTCTCTCCCAGCAGTGTGTGTCCCTCAGTGTCTCATTCAGCAATGTGTAACTCTTGCATCTCTTTCCCAGCAGCACATGTCTCTTTCAGCATCATGTCTTCCTCAACTACCAGTCAGAGAGAGACTTCTTCTGCCTCTAGGAGGCCTCCTTTTGAGCCTGGCAGAGTGGCCAAACTAACCAATCATAACATCAGAATTCTAAGCACCTGACAGAGAGCAGGAACCTCCCAGAACATTGCTTTGTGTTGCGCCCAACAGAAATACCCCAGGTGGATAATTTTTACAATCAGAAGCTCCTCAGTTGCTCACAGCAAATTCCACCACAGAGTTTACAAAGACTTATGGCTAAAAAAGCCATACTGAATAATTTGCTACACCACATAACCCTTGTGTTGGTTGCCTATTTTTCCTTTGACAGGAATATATACCATAAATGGGATGGGTTTAACAAATAGGAGTTTATTCTCTTACAGTTTTGGAGGCTAGAAGTCCAAGTTCAAAGTGCCAGGCTCTAGGGGCTGGGTAAACATTGGCTTCAGCTTTGCCTCTGGCTCCCAGCCCATTGAAGCTGGAGGTTTTCTTCACTCAGACAGCTGCTGCCTGCTGAGGCTGACAAATCCAAGGCCAACAAGTAAAAAGGCACAGTCCTAATGTTACTAAACCACATGGAAGACCACTAATTCAAGAACATTGAAGGTCCGTCCAAAGATTGGCAGAGCATGACAGGCTACTGAATGAAGACTCAGCTACATGTAGGGTTCAACTGTGCCAAAAAGCTGGAGACCATTCCCAAGGATTCTCCTTATATACAGGAAGCAGACCACATCCCTGAGGTAGCTACTCAGCTGCTCACAGTAGATTCCATCATGGAGTTGATTACCAGTCTCACCATGGGGAATACTACATCCATGGGCCCAGATACTCATCCAGGTTCAGCCAAATTGACACACAAACTTAACTACCACAACCCTTAAACTTGCTATCAGGTTATAATGAAAGGAAGTTTCATATCAAATTATTTTATACACAGAAAAATTTGTAGCTAAATTATATTATTCCACTTGTTCTATGGTAAAATGAATCAAGAGTGCACTGGTGAATCCACATATCTTTTTGTTTTGTTTTGTTTTTTGGAAGTTGCCAAGGATTCCATTTTATTTTATTTTTATTTTAAGAGCTTGTTTTATATTCAAAGTCACGTGGTCATTTAGTTCATTCCCCATTCGCCATGTCCAACCCTAACCCAGTCTCCTCCCCTCCCTACCCTGCAACCCTCCCCCTGTGCCCCTCATAATTATGCACTCCTATTTGTCCTGCATTTCCTCAGTTTGAATGTTAGTCCTTTGGTGTCCCATGGGCTATTGCTCTAAGGGATGTATTACCATTGAGTGTGTGGGTGTAGCATCCTGGGTTGAGTGGTCTGTGTGTACATCTTGTTAACTATTGGGCTAAAAGCCCTCCCCTGGGGGTGAGTTTTGTTCCAGGCAACTAATGTATTTCAGGGCCATAGTATTGGGAGTCTCACCGGATTTCATCTGACCAGTAATTCTGGTCATGATTGAGTTTTTGGATTTTGTTCCACATTTTCCCTCCCACTCTACCCGGGATCTCCTAAGGGTTGAAGCACTCAACCCTAGGACATGATGGCCCTTGAGACCAGAAGAATCAGATGGTGCCCGGCTACCAATGCCAACTACTCAGGAATGAATCTACATATCTTAATTGGTTTGACCAAAGAAAGACATGTCTAAGATTAATATAAAGATATTTTTTATATTATTGACTATATGAATTCCTAAAATACATAATTTTGTAAATCATATCCTACAAATATCAGAGCTCATGAGAAAAAAAACAGTTAAAGTAGAACATACTAAGTATGAAACTTTCAAACCAAGATACTAGCAAAGATGCTAACAACCCTAGGAAAATTACTCCTATA
>NW_006921660.1:8783929-8795279 GCF_000298275.1 Orycteropus afer afer
AAAAAAAAAAGAAGTATTAGCTTTTGTCCTTAAAACCTTCAACTGGTTGGATAAGTCCCACCTACAATGTGGAGTATTATTTCCTTTACTAAAAAGTAATTGATTGTAAATATTAATCAAACCAACAGAACATTTTCACGTCAATATTTAGAGTATGGCTTGACCAAAAGGCTGGACAATAGGCATGTTGACATGTAAGATTAACCATTATCCTTAGGACACATGAATGAACACATAACTACTTCTAGTCTTATGATCTTTACAGAGTAGGAAAGGGCCATTCAGACAAACAAGCAGAAAAAGCAGTTACATTATGCTGTTCAAGCAACAAGAAAGTATCGTGAAGTAAACTAGCAAATCTGTGGGCAACACTAACCCAGTTTTAGGAAATGTTTGAAAAATGGAATATTAATGGGATATTAAACGGGACTTGAAAGTCAACCAAGACTACTCAGGTAAGGAAGGGTGAGAAAGGAAACAAAGGGTTTTACAGAATGCAGGAAGAGTATATGCAAAGTCCATAGGCAAGAGGGAGTATGGAATGATAAGAGAAAACATTTTTAATAATATTTCTAGTCCCCATGTGTACTTTATTTAATTATTATTATTATTTTTTTTTTTCTGGATGAGAAGACATCTAGAAAATATTGTTGTATTCTTGTAAAATAGATCAGTTTAATTCATTTTTATTTCCCTCACAGTACTTACAGTATTACTAATTATTTATTTGAATTCCTCTCCTTAGAAAAAATAAAATTAAGTGAAGTGTTAGATCTGCCTTGAAAATTGTAATATTAGTCATTGTGAGACTAATGGTTCAATAAAGAAATATTATTCACAAGAAATATATATTATTACTTGCCAAGCCATGAGCTTTGACTGAAAGACCAAATATCCATAGTAGGCATTTGCTGACTTTTCACAGCAACAATGGCAAATTTAGACACTTTTGACCGAGTATACTTTTCATTGCTGGGGATTGTTCAAAAAGAGAAATACGTGGGACAGTGATTGTTGAGAAACTGTTGAAATAGCTGAATTTGTTAGAAAAGCTCTTAATTATTTGCAGTAATAAAGCACTATTTTTTTTTTAAGTTGGACTTGGATGTGCAGTAAGAATAGACATATGGAGATCATCTTCCTTTCGTTCATAACTGATGAAATCCCTTTTATATATACACATTGATTAATACAATTATTTAGAATTTAGCCACCACTGAGTAGGACCTGAAAAAAGCTGTCAAAACTTTGTATTTATTGTTTGATAATTTAATTGTTTGTTTGAATATCAAACAGAAGGTGGGGGACGGTGAATCAGATTTCACTAAATTTCAGCTGCCATGATGTAACAGGAGGTTTTTAGGTGGTTTGCACTTGACTGCTAAGGTAATGGTGCCAGTTCAAACCCCCACCCAGTGATAACAAAATAAAAGGCCTTGTGGTCTGTTTTCCTTAAGATTATAGCCAAGAAAACTTTAAGGAATAATTCTACTGTGCAACATATTGTGTCAACATAAGTCCACTCCATGGCTATGAGAACAACTAACAAAAATAGCAGCAATGTAGACCAGCAGCAAAATTTCATGATGAAGAGGCAACCATGCATTAGAATTTTATAGCCTGGACATAGCATTCCATTCATTGTTAAATTAATACATCAATGAACACATAAGTTTAAAGTCAAAATCTGAATAAGATCAAAGAAAAGATTGCGTTTTGATTAGGAAATGGGAGGGGGGATTTAAATCTGCCTGGACAACAATTGACCACCTACAAAAAATGGCAAGATGTCTTGAAGGGAAATGACCTGTTTCATTATTTAATCTGTAGTTTAACTGGGGCTCATGAATTAGAGCATGTTCTACAAATGCGAATACAACTTCTCTTACTGGTACCCAGGTTTTCAAAAAGATCCTCTGAAACAGAGTTTTCTAGAATTTCTCAACTTCCATTTACACAATTTTCTTAAATTGATCTCTGTTAGATCCCACTCTTCTCTCCTTTCTCACTCTCCTTTCAAAACTGCCTCAAAATACTTTCCAGGAGTAATCCAGATCTCCCAATTACCTTGAAAAATAGTGTATTGCCGTGGAAAGTAAAAAATCTCCTGAATATCTAACAAATGGGCAGTTCAAAATATTTCTGCTAGGGTTGAAAAATTAATGACTAAAAACTGGATGATAAATCATTTTATAAACAAATTGGTTTCAATTTCTTTACAGGAGAAATGAAGAGAATCTTAATTGAATTTTCAATTGGTAGGTTACTAAAAATTAATTTTGATTATAAATTCACATGTGAGTGTTGGGTATATAATGAAGTATTTTCTAACATTGTTACAAAAATTCTTACATTTTCATCTATGTGAAAAATATTTCTCTACTTACATAAAAACTATGGGAATACAACTGATACTAAATATCAGCTCATTAAAGATACAAGTACTATTTATTTTTCAATATAATAATTTGAAGATGGCATAAACAGGTATTTTCATCTCTTTAATAGATATAATTAAAATAAATGTCCTTTTACTTTTAAAATTTATTTATTCCACTTAGTAATATATTTATAATCTAGATTGATACTAATAAAAATTGCAATGGTAAATCAATTCAGATGGGGTGTTAAACTTTATCATCATATGGCATTTATAATATATATAATTTATGTATGTATGTTTGTTTCAGAAAAATATGATAGTGTAATCAATAAAAGACTTTTAAGTATAAAATTATGTTTCATATGGACAAAAGTCTGTGGGTAAATGGAACAGAAGTATAGAGGGAGAAAAATAAGTATAGTAAAATTTCTACCTCTTAATGAAACCTTTATATATTGATTTGAATGAATGACAGGGAATATCAAAAATCAATTAAATTTTGATATCTTTGGATACATTTAAGTAAGTTACATGCAGTTTATTTTTAAAGTTTCAGTATTTAATTTTTGTCAGAAATTATATCATCTCTAACTATGTTTTTAAAAGCTTGGATGTCAAGATAAAATATGTAAGGGGATATATAGGATTTCAAAGTACTATGATTGGTTAATTGAGAAAACATTGTGATGGCCGCTGCTTTCCAAGCTGCTTGTAGTAAAAAACTAAGAGATACAATTTATAAGAGAAAGAATCAAGGACATTAGCACACACATAAGAGCAGGAAAAGATGGAAATATTTACATTATAAAGAGACGTTTTAACATTAAAATTAATTTTAACATTGGAGAAAGTATAAGAGAGATGAATAAATGAGTAACAAAGTTTCCTTCATCTCAGAAGAATTGGGTGGCAGTGAAGTGGAGGGAAATGAGTTAAAAATTTGAAGTCAGAGTTTGGATTAATTCCAATATTATTATATATTGGATGTTCAACATTTCTGAGACTCAATTTTCTCAAATGTAAAAGGGGATCCTCTCTTTACAGTTTATTCAAGTCTGTATATGGAAATTACACATCACTTACCACCTATTATACTTGGTACATATTTATTGACTTAATGAAAATTTGAGTAAGTATGAGTACAATATAGTTTAATTTGTTTTTTTCTTTTGGAGATATACTTTTTTTTTGGGGGGGGGGGCTTATGCCTATCTTAGTTATCTAGTGCTACTATAACAGAAATATAGCAAATGTCTGGCTTTAACATATAGAAATTGACTTTCTATTTTTTTTTACTATACTCAGTGGGCTAGAAGTTTGAATTCAGTGTAGGGGCTCTAGAGGAAGGCTTTCTGTCTGTCAGTTCTGGAGGAAAATCCTTGTCTCTTTGAGCTTCTATTCCTGGAAAATCTTCAAGTTGCTTGACATCTCTCTTCCCTTATATCTGCTTCCTTATCCTCCTACTTTTTATTGTATAAAAGAGATTGGCTCAAAACACGCCCTACACTAATCCTCTCATTAACATAACAAAAACAACCCAGTCCCAAATGTGATAATAACCACAGGCATAGAGGTTAGGATTTACAACACATATTTTGGGGGGATAAAATTCATTCCACAACATTGTGCCCCAATTAAAGAATCCTAATTAGAGATTGTTTGTAGTAGCAATCACAAATATATATGAACTTTGCCAACCATCTGGTCATTGGATAAATGCCCAGAAAAGAGATGGAGTATTAATTCATTCATCTTCACACCTGAAGACCTTCCTTTAGAATAAAAGGGGAATGTATTGATAGTTCTGAATACAAAAAGCTATATTATTATATGTGCTTAAATATAAATGCTTAAAATAATTTTTTTTGCAAATACATGTAAAATATTAAAGTGTTACCAACCTGATATTTGATTTGCATAAGGGAATTTCTACTTATTATTCTTTGTCCACCAGGAATGCTAGTTAGCCAATGATAGAGTAGAGCACTAAACCAATATTTTTGCCAAAATGATTGTTAATATTGAAGGAGATAATATGTTTTCTTTTGAGACCAAAATGCTAAATATGATTGAAATATTTCTAAGTGCTGTTTGCTAATTGAGAACATGCTTAATCAGACTTCTGAGAAATACAACTGTATTATTAGGAGAGAAAAAAATTATATATATATATATGACCTATTGAATACTCAAAGCAACTGTAATTTGACTTGAGCAGAAAAGCACTGTTATAGCTGCTGTTGTCAGATACCATTTAATAATAGTAATTTTTGATATAATAAAATAACTCTGATACATAAAATATACTTACTTCTTCATAAACAACAGTAAATAAAACAAAATAGTAATTATTCTATAAAACTTGCTAATAATTATATTTATATAATCTTTTTTTAAAAAAAACCAACTTTTTTTATTTAATTAAAACTATTCGGATGTTGTTATAATGAGCCATGATATTCTATATTGAAATATAATAAACAAGTTTAGAAACAATCATTGTACCTCAAATAGCTTTTTCTTTTATGAGTCTTTGACCTGAACTTTATGCTAATGATCAAAACAAGTAATCTTTTTGCTTGCTCTAGGTCATTATGCATACTGAACTCTGGTAATATATTAAAAGAAAACATGCCTTTAGGCTGACAATTGGAGACTTTATTATGCATCTTTAAATGAGAGTTAAAGATTCTGACATAGAGATGTGTTAAATTAGCTAATCAGATACTCAGAGCTTGTGTTTTTGTGTGCTATTTTTATAAGAAAAAAAATTTAGTCTTTTTTATTGTAAAAACTCACTAATAAGGATAACATATAGGTTTATTAAAATTATTTTCCACAAATGCTCTAAGAAATTCTAGATAAATCATTAACAATTTAAAAATAACAATGCTTAAAATGTTTGTTTCATATTTGTAGAAACAAAAATTGCACTTTTTTTCACTGCTATCAATTTTTCAATGTTACAAAGAGAATGCTAAGAAAGACTTTCCATGATATGGAACAAACTTTTTGGATTTAAACATAGGATTGTTGTTGTGTGCCATCTAATTCTGAGTCATAGAAACACCATGTGACAGAGTAGAACTACCCCATAGAGTTTTCTAGACTGTCATCTTTACAGAAGCAGATCACCAAGTGTTTCTCTAGTGATATCTCTAGGTGGGTCTGAAACACTAACCTTTCAGTTAGCAGTTGAGTGCTTTACCATTGTGCCACCAGTACTCTTCAGACATAGTATTATTATTTCATAATAACTGTGGTGGTTATGTTTGTGTGTCAACTTGGCTGGGCCTGGTTGAGTAGCTGGGCAGCTGGTGGTACTTATGTCCCATGATGAGACTGGCAATCAGCTTCATGGTGGAATCTACCATAAGCAGCTAAGTAGATGCTATGGGTATGTGGTCTGCTTCCCATATACAAGAAGCAGCTTTGGGAATGGTCTCTAGTTTATAGCACGCATGAACCCTACATGTAGCTATGTCATTGTTCAGCAGCCTGCCATGATCTTCAATTAATGGCCTGCCATGTGGTTTGGTAACATCGGGACTGTGCCTTTTTATTTGTCACCCTTGGGTTTGTCAGCCTCAGCAGCCAGTAGCTGTCTGAGTGAAAAAATGCCTCTAGCTCCAGTGGGCCGGGAGCAGGAGGCAGAGCTGGACCCCAAGGTTAAGGGCCTTTCACAAGCCCCTAGAGCCTGGCACTTTGAACTTGGACTTAAAGCCTCCAAATTGTGAGAACAAACTCTGGTTTTTTAAGACCATCTCATTTGTGGTATATAGTCTTGTCACAGCAGCACTAGGTAACTAGAGCAATAACTTAATAATTACAAAAGCAACATTGGTAACTTCATTAATGATTATCTTTTTTATAGCCAGTTCTTATCATCTTTACCAAAGTATATACTGTAATTTCTTTTATTATTTATATTTTTCTGAACAGTTTTCTGTGCCTAATTACTTGCTTTTAATCATTCAGATTCTTAAGAGCATTTAAAACCACATATTCAAAGGAAACATGAAAAATTATATTAAAGCATACAGAAATGATTAATGTTGCAAAAGTAAAATTATGTACTGGATTACCCAAACCAAACTCTTTGCTCAATTCTTACTCATAATGACTCAAAAGGATAGAGTAGAACACCTCCAGAGTGGTTCCAAGGCTGTAGTCTTTACAACCACTACTTGCCTGTCAGTATGCCATACTGTAGTGAAAACGGATCTCAGAAGAGAGTCTAAAACTTGCTCTTAAATACAGAGTAGCTAAAATGATCAGAAGAAATGATAAAGTAATAGAGCTGAAGAGAAGATTGTAAATCTCAAGAAGACAAAGCATTAGAATAGACTTCCGGTAAGATGGTAGAACAGGCAGACAAGCTACACAGCAGCTCTTTAACAAAGAAAAGAGAAACCAACTGACAGAGATACAGAAGATAATCTTTCAGCCCTAAGCTTTGAAAGGAAGTATACAGAAGTGGATTAGGCACCAACTAGTGGAAAAATCTGAATGAAAACAGTGACTATGGAGATGGATGGAGCTGCAGACTGTCAGCTACTCTGATGGGACCAACAACCTGAAAATTACCAAGCAGTGCTGGAACCTGAGAATTGACCTAAAGATCAGCCCAGGTCACCAAGGGTTGCAGGGGTGACTGCACTAGTAGCCTATTACTAAGAAGAGAGACAGCAAGGAGGGAGACAATCTGAGCTGTGGACTTTTGGCTGTCTAGAGGGCATAGCCATTTTGATTGTTTATAAACAGTGACTATTTTGTATATTTAAAGCGACTGAAGGCACAGCCATTTTGAATGTTTACAAGGCCATTTGGGATATTAATGTGACAGCATTCTATTTGGATTCCAGGGACTTAAGAATAAGCTCCATTTGCCAAGGATGGCAGTGATATATGGGAGGCTGACAACAGGAAAAGAGACAGGTAGTGAGTGTATAAGTGCTGCCATCTAGCAAATAGAAGAGCACAATACCCTGCTTACATAGATAACATGCAAACAAAACAAAGAAAACAAAAATTGTGGGGAAGTCACTCCAACATACAATTACCAATTAAATATAAACACAAAACCATCACAATGTCTCAGAGATAAGATAACATGGTATCACAATCCACACAAAGAAGCATGACAAACCAGGAGAAACAAGGGACCAGGATACAGACCCAGAACACATCTCTAAGGAAGAAGCACCATTGGAATTCATTAATAGGGAATTAAAAAAAAAAAAATTAAATTTAGGTAACTTCAATTGAGAGACAGATAAAGAAAAACATTGAAAAAATTGAGGAAAGCACAGAGAAAATCATAGAATAATTTTGAAAAACAATACAAGAACAAAATGACAAAATAAATGAAAAATTAGAAATGATACAAAATCTATAGGTAGAAATCCAGAAGATTAATACTCAATTTTCAGAAATAGATAATACATTGAAGGGGCAAAGGAGTAGAATAGAATCAATGGAAGACAGAATTAGTGAGATTGAAGACAAATTCTTGAATAATTCTTTGGAAAGAGATTCATTGGGATACCACCAAAGGTATCATTTGGGATACCATCAAAAGGAAAAACCTATGTGTAATCAGAATTCCAGAACAGGAAAAGAAAAATAAAACCACTGAGAAAAATGTCCAAGTCTTGTTGGAAGACAATTTCCCCAATATGATGAAAGATAAGAATATATCCATTCCAGAAGTCCAATGAACCCCAAACAGGAATCACCAAAACAGACATATCACTATCAGACGCATCAAAACCAAAGACAAAGAAAGAATCCTGAAAGCAGCACAGGAAAAATGAAGTCATGTACAAGGGGCAACCAATAAGACTAAACTGATTTCTCGACAGAAGCTATACAGGCAAGAAGACAACAGGACGGCATATATAAAACCATGAAGAGAAAAATTTCCAACCAAGAATTATATAGCCAGCATTGTTCCTCAAAGATGTTGGTGAAATTAGGAGATTTCCAGATAAGAGGAAATTAAGAGAATTTGTTAAAACCAGACCAACCTTACAAGAGATACTAAAGGGTGCCCTTTGGATAGAGAATCAACAACAGCAAACAACAACCAACCATTAATACACACAATGATCTAGCCCAGAAACCAACCAGTTATTGAAGTACACAAAGTAAATAAGCCTACGGGATTGTAAACAGGGAACCAGAGACATCAATTGACAAATGAGGACAACTACAAACCAAAAAGAGGAAAAAAATTGTATAGTTAGAGAACTTCTAAATGGTAAGGAAATCAAAACAACTGCAAGATAGATTGGACTGTTCTAAAGTTGGGAACAAAATTATAAATCACAGGGTAACTTCAAAGAAAAAGGATAAGCTTTCATATCAAAATTAAAAAAAAAAAAAAAAAGAGAACCAGAACAAATATTTAGCAAATAGTAAAACAATAGCAACGAAGGAAGTGATAACTCAATGCATAAACAATTTTGTATCTCATTTGAGCTCAGCACTGAAAATTATATGGAACAAAGATATCAGCAACACCACAAAAAAGCACTTAACAAAATGACAGCAACAAATTCATACCTGTCAATAATTATACTGAATGCCAATGGATTAAATACACCATTCAAGAGACAGACAGTCACAGACTGGATAAGAAAGCATAACCCATCTATATACTATCTAAAAGAGACACATCTTAGAGACAAAGACAAAAATAGACTAAAGATCAAAAGTTTGAAAAAAACATATTCAAGCAAATGGCAACCATAAAAGAGCAGGAATGGTAATATTAATTTCTTATGAAACTGACTTTAAGACAAAAACCACCATAAGAGACAAGGAAGGACATTATATGATTAAAGGATCAATTGAACAAGAAGACATAACAATAATAAATATCTATGGACCAATGAAAGAGCCCCAAAATGCATAAACCAGACTCTAACAGAACTGAAAAGACAAATAAATGACTGCACAGTCATAGCAGGACACTTTAATACACCACTTTAAACTATAGTACATACACACAATGAAATACTATGCAACACTAAAGGATAACCTCGAATAGGCAAAACACTGCACAACATGGATGAACTTGGAGGACATTATACTGAGTGAAATAAGCCAATAACAGAATGACAAATATAATATTAGTTCATTATTGTAAAAAGTCAAGGAAAGGTTTATATAGGGAAGGAAACTTTCTTTGTTGGTTACCAGGGGTGAGAGGGAAGGAGAGGGAAGGGGGAAAAAAATGCATTGACCCATGTCACTGTAGTTTTCTGTAAACAGTGGTTTTACTTGGTACCATCAAGTAGGTTTTGACTCATAGTGACCTTATGTACAACAGAATGAAACGCTGTCAAGTTTCTCCCAATCATCGTGTTTGAGTCCATTTTAGCAGCCATTGTGCCGTTCCATCTACAGGGTCTTCCTCTTTTTGTGTGTGTGTGTGTGCTGTTAATAAGTCATCCTCAAATTCTGAGACATGCTCTTCTTCATATAATTTAGTTTTGGTAGTTATTTGTTCAGCATAGAGAAATATAGTGAAAGGCTATGACTCTGCTGCACACTTTTCTTGAGTTAAACCACACATTATTCCCTTGTTCTCTCCAAAGAACTGTTTCTTGCTCTATGTTCAGGATCCATGTGAGGACAATTAAATGTTCTGGAATTGCCTTTCTTCATAATGTTATTCATAATTTATTGTTATCTACACAGTCAAATCCCTTTGCATAGTCAATAAAAGACTGGTATACATTTTTGTGGTATTGTCTACTTTCAGTCATGATCCATTGACATTGGCAATCATATCACTGGTAATCCCTGGAATCCTTCTTGAATTTTTACCAGTTGCTGGATATATACTACTGCAACCATTTTGAATAACCAATGATATTGCAAATTCCATGTCCTCTACTGAATCTAGCTTGAATTTCTAGCGGTTTCCTATTGATTTACTGTTGTAACCATTTTTGAGTTACCCTCAGCAAAATTTTAATTGTGTGTGATATTTATGACTTTGCTTGATAATTTTCTGCATTTCATTGAATCACCATCCTTAAAACAAGTATAAATATCAATCATTTCCAGTCATTGTCATCCAGTAATTTTCTTCCAAAATTCTTGGCATAGATGAATGAGCACTCCCTGTGTTTCCCAGTAAATCATGATATTCATCCCAATATCCAGAAACAACCATTGTTCTGATATCTTCCACCATATCATAGCTTGTATTGCGCCTGTTCAAGTCATACCAATGGAATCATAAAATAAATATTATTTACTGTAAGGCTTTTTCACTTAAAACAATATTGAGATTCATCATATTGATGAATGTTATTAATAGTAAATGAATTAGTTTGTGTTGTGTGAATATAGCAGTTTCTCCATTTATCTACTTATGGATTTCTGGACAGTGTAAAGTTTTTAGTTATTATGAATAAAGTTAATCTAAACACTTTTTAAAATGCATCAGTGGGCATATTTTTATAAATTTCTCTTTGGTAAATACCTAACTGAGAGAATTCTGTGTTATAGGTGTACTTCTAGTTTTGTAGAAAATGCCACAACTTTTTGTCAAGTAGTTTTAAATTTTTAAGAAAAATGTATGAGTGTTCTCGTTGCCTCATATCCTCATTAATAATGAATTTAAATAGTTTTTGTATTTTAAGTCATTCTTGTGACATTTTTAGTAGTTGTTGTTTTATTTTATTTTTTTAAATTCTGTTTCTTTACTTGGTAATCAGTTTTTCCCAAAATACCAGGCTCTTTCCATATTCTAACACTTAAGTGGGAAACTTCTCATGAGTTATATTGCTATCTAATAATGATATCTATTAGTTTTGTTTTAAAAAATAAGTACATTTTACTAATTCTGGTAGCAACATATCATCCTAACATAGTTAATGAAAGAATATGAATATTATAACATGAATATTATAATTTTAATAAGTGGTATTAGAATTTTAATAAATTAGA
>NW_006921660.1:8795621-8797581 GCF_000298275.1 Orycteropus afer afer
TATATATATATATATTTGTTTTATCCATCCCCAAAATAAGAGACTATTTCATCAGTGTCCAGTGGGATTTCAGAATTACTATCAATCAGTAACTGCTATGGATATCCTGTACTGAGTCTTTATTGTGACTACACCTTTCCTAATATCACTATTTCACATTTGAAGTCTAGAGCATTTTGTTTGCTTTCTTCAGTTAGTAGAATTCTGGTTAAAGGAGTCACATACAGAGTGGATGATAGAAATTTTAATCATCCCTCAAACTTCTGAACTGAATTATATTTTTGGATTGTCTTTAATGGAGAGGGTGTGGGTGGTTTTAACATGTAAGAAAGTAAATGCACTGAATAAATTGGTGACCATAAAGTCAGACTAAGTAGTCAAGGTTGGGCAATCTACTTCCACAGTGATAATGCTTCAGAAACTCAAAGAGGGGTCACTATGAGTCAGGTCCAACTCTACGGCACATAACAACAACAACAACAAGTAGTCAATATTGCTCCATCTAACATTCCCAATTCTCCTTGTCACATGTGATTCTTGCCCTTCCCTATCACTGGAAGTTAACCGAAACCATTTGACTTAATCAAATGTGTGTGTGTGTGTGGGGGGACAACAATATGCTCTTCATTCAAATGGACATTTTTAAAAGACTGTGTGTTTTTCTTACATTTTCTTTCCTTATGCCATACGTCGTCTTCTTTTTTTTTGCCCCCAACAGTGACTTAGATGATGGCTATTCTTGAGCAGGGGTCTAGGAATGAAGAGGCCAAGAATGAGCATCTGTCTTAGTTCCTTAAGGCTACCACAACAAAACACCACAAAGTTTGTGGACTTTAAGAACAGAAAAGTATTTCCTAATAGTTCTAGAGACTAGAAGTGGGAATTCAGGGTGGTGGCAAGGCTTTGTTCATTGTCTGTTTCTGTCTTCTCTAGACATATATCCTTCCATGCCCCTTTCAGTTTCACTGTTGTTGTTGTTGTTGTTGGGTGCTGTCGAGTCATCTCCAACTCATAGCATCCCTATGTATAACAGAACAAACAATGCCTGGTTCTGTATCAGCCTCACAATCCTTGTTATACCTGAGCTGTGTCAAACCATCTCATTGAGTGCTTTCTCCTTTTTTGCTCACCCTCCACCTTACCAAGCATGATATCCTTTTCCAAGGAAGAGTCCCTTCTGACAATGTGACCAAAGTAGGTGAGATGAGGTTTGGTCATTCTTGCTTCCAAGGAGCATTCCAGCTGGGCTTCTTCCAGGACAGATTTATTCATTCCTTTGGCAGTCCATGGTACTTTCAGTGTTCTTCACCAACACCACAGCTCAAAAGCATCAACTCTTCCTCGGTCTTCCTTGTTTATTTTCCAGCTCTCACATGAGTATGAGGTGACTGAAAATACCATGGCTTGGGTTAGGCACACCTTAGTCTTCAAGGAGACATCCTTGCTCTTCAGCACTTGAAAGAGTTTTTTTTGCAGCAGATTTGTCCAGTGCAATACATTGTCTGATGTTTTGACTGCTGCTTCCATTGGTGTTGGTTGTGGAACCCAGTAATATCAAATCTTTAACAACTTCAATCTTTTCTCCATTTATTGTGACACTGCCTATCAGTCCAGTTGTAAGGATTTTTGTTTTCTTTAAGTTAAAATGTAATCCAAACTTCAGACTGACATCTTTAATCTTCTTCAGTAAGTGCTTCAAGTCATCGTCTCTTTCAGCAAGGGAAGTTGTGTAATCTGTGTATCGTAGGTTGTTAATGAGTCTTCCTCCCATTCTAATGCCATGTTCTTCTTCAAATAATCCATATTCTCAGATTATTTGTTCAGCCTACAGATTGAATAAGTATGGTGAAAGGATACAACCCTGACACACTCCTATACTGATTTTAAACCATGTGGTAACCTCTTGTTCTGTTTGAATGACAGCCTCTTGTTCTATGTAAAAGTTCCTGATGAGCACAAT
>NW_006921660.1:8797681-8800999 GCF_000298275.1 Orycteropus afer afer
TATAAATAGTATAATGGAAATAAAATTTGATTTGTAAACAAAATTATGAGAAAATGAAACATTAATACCTCAGTCAAGACTTGGCTAAAAATATGTATACATTTATATATATGTATTTAGAACTTTCTTTTGTTCTTCTATTATTATGACTGATAAAAGTATTTAGAAACTCTATATGGATCAATTATGAGCAATGAAAAACTGGATGTTGGAAAAGATACTATTCACAATAAGACATATGAGTGGTCATGTTGCCAGCATAACTTAATGACAGATATTATCCTTAATTAATCCTGTGATTGATCAGGAGAAAGCTATCTGTGAAAAACAATGTTATGGTAGAACTATTCTTATTCTAAACTACTAATATTCGTTTTTCAATTCATTTCTTTTGCAATATTCAAGAAACATAATGTTAGAAAATCATTTTTAAATGGTAATATTATGCCATCTGCCTAAACAAATTGTTACACTATAGTTCATAGACAAATCTTCACAATAGGGTTGAGGACAGATTTTATAGCTGTAGTGAATGGTTTCTGGGCCAGAAATCGTGTACCTTGCTTTTAAATCTTTTATAATGTTCTCTTTCTTGCTCCTATAGCTAGAGTTTTTTCATTCTTTTCTTAAAGCACTGTTCCCTTTATTGACTCAAATATTACTATTAGATGTCTCCTAGACTACTTAACCATATATCATAGTGCCCATTAAACTATGTGCCTATGAATGTATGGAAATAATACTAAATAATGGTAGGCACAGAGCCTCAGTGCACCCATGCATCAGGAAAAGTAATAAAATGTTTTACTGACTATAGATGTGATACTTTAAGACAGGGTTACAGCTACAAAAGGTCCCCAGTGCCCAGTTTAAGAGAGTATGTTAAATGGTTCCATTGGATGCTGTTCCCATGTAAACTGGCAAAACAGAGGATGTACCTGAACTGTCTTTCCTCTTAACAATCTATCACTGAGAGAGAATTACTTGAGTTTAAGAAATTTTTAAGAACCTAATTGTATCCTTACATCTTTTTCTAAAGGGGTGGCACAGCTGGGAGGAAAAAGTAACTGCAGATATAAAGTGAGTACTATAAACTATAAAAGCATAATTATTTGCTTTGTAGAATGAAAATTTTCTTGTAAGCTATAATTACAGGGTAGTAAAGAGCACAGTAGTACTGGAAATCAATGAGAAATTGATAAAATATATAAAGCTTAAACACTAGTAAAAGTATTTTTAAAAATAATTATTAGTAGCCTTGTTTTAATGTTCATATTCAATATTACAGGACAGAGAATATAACAACCAACTTGGTAAAAAAGACTCCTTCAAACATATTCTAAATGTTGTCTTAATTTGAGCTGTTAAATTACTAAAGATCACACAATTTATTTCAATTCTTCATGTATATTTGATGGTTTTCTTAACCTTAAAAAATAATGGATTGTGCTAAATAAAGGACAATACAAAAATAATATAGTAATCTAAAGCCATTAATCAAATAAATGATTATTTTTATAGTCATTCAAGTTTTCTTTCAAGCATATGGTGGATATATGTTGTTGTTGTTGTTGTTGTGTGCCATCGAGTCGGACCCAACTCATAGCGACCCCTCCTTGGGTTTCCAAGGCAGTACAGTATCACTATGGAAGTAGATTGCCCCATCTTCTTTCCGAGGAGTGGCTGGTGGGTTTGAACCGCCAGCCTTCTGGTTAGCAGTCAAGTGCCTTAGCCACTATGCTACCAGAGCTCCCTTGGTGGAGATATATATATATATATATATATATTTTATTCCTACTACCCTGAAGTTAAATGTGACTGTATGGCTTGCTATGGTCAAGAAATCATGAGAAGTGATGTGTGCCATATCCAGACAGAGACATTTAGAGCCAGGGATGAATATGTCAATTTCCTGTCTTCAGCTATCCTGCAATACAGTGTTCTCAATGTAGCTTCTCCATGAGTCTGAGCCCTGAAGGGAATAATAGAGTAGAATGGTGTCCCTAGCCAACTCAAGATGTGCATAAAGAATGAGAAAAAAATAAAGCTTTGTTGTGGGCCATTTGTTACTATAGCATAACCTACATTTTATTAATTTGTTACCAATAAAGATTCCTGCCACAACAAAACACACAAAATGTAGTATTGTCTTACTGGTCAATTGGAAAGCAAAGAGAGAGTATATATCACAAGAGTGAAAGGAGATGATTCATATATAGTGGTGAGGGATTAGGTAAACCATTAACTTGGAAAGGAAACCTAATGAATTTGTAGCACTAAAGGAAGAAGTTGCAAAGTAAAATGATAATTTTCTGTTTGCTTTATGAGACGGCTGCATTTAGATAATTCAGTATCAAAAAATACTCTAGGAAAATAAGATTCTTGTTTAATAGTAGTAAAAAAGAAATAAAGTGCAGAAATTTGTTGATACATATTTTGGTTACCTAGTGCCACTGTGACAGGGATATACCACAAATGGGATGGCCTTAACAAACAGGAGTTTATTCTTACAATTTGTAGGCTTTTAGTCCTAGTTCAAAGTGCTAGACTCTAGGGGCTGGGTCAAAGTCCCTCAATCTTGGGCTTCAGCTCTGCCTCCTGCTCCTGGCCCACTAAAGCTAGAGGTTTTTCTTCACTTAGCCAGCCACTGGCTGCTGAGACTGACAAGCCCAGGTTTGACAAGTAAAAAGGCACATTTCCCAGTGTTACCAAACAATACAGCCGGGCATTAATTCAAGTCCATTGAAAGTCCCAAGGTTGGCAGAGCATGGCAGGCTGCTGAACAATGACATGGCTACATGCAGGGTTTAAGCGTGCCATAAGCTGGAGACCATTCCCAAAGCTGCTTCTTATATATGGGAAGTGGACCACATCCCTAAAGCAGCTACTCAGCTGCTTGTGGTAGATCTCACCATGGAGCTGATTGCCAGTCTCATTATGGGGAATAAATACCACCAGCTTCCCAGCCACTCAACCAGGCCAAGACAAGTTGACAACCACCTTAACGACCACAATATGCATGGTTGAAAGAGAAAAATGTTCTTCTAAGTGAAATGGTAAATGATAAACAGAAAAGGGCCTTGAGAGTCAAGGCCAATTAAAAGCCTGCCTTGTGACAAGTATCAAGTCAATGCTATTGTCCTCAGACTCACTCTTAAAATATTTAAATTAAGTAAGATGTCTCAAAGAGGTGATCAAATTATGGTTGTGTCACCCAGTAAATTCTTTGAAGTCACTTGAACAAACTTCCCAATATAGAGCTCTCAAACCAAGATTTGGTAAAATTAAAGCATATGGACAGGAGGCGGGGCAAGATGG
>NW_006921660.1:8812369-8818853 GCF_000298275.1 Orycteropus afer afer
TTGTTATGATCCACACAATCAAATGCTTTTGCATAGTCAATAAAACACAAGTAAACATCTTTCTGGTATTCTTTGCTTTCAGCCAAGATCCATCTAACATCAGCAATAATATCTCTCATTCCACACCCTCTTCTGAATCCAGCTTGCATTTCTGGATGTTCTCTGTCAGTATACTCCTGCAACCATTTTTTGGGTTCCATGGTTTGTAGACATACTTACATGCTGTTTTCATCCTGTGTAGAATTTTATTTCTATTTCTATTCTTCTGTTTTGTGAAACAACACTTGGAAGGAATTCATTGGCACTCTATTCTACTATACCTGTTAAAAATGTGTTGCCATCAAATTGATTCTGACTCACAGCAACCGTATTGGACAGAATAGAATTGCTCCATAGGATTTCCAAGATTGTAATTTTTATGGAAGTAGATTGCCACATATTTCACCTGTAGAACTGTTGGTGGGTTTGAATCACCAGCCATTATATTAGCAACCTACCTGATATTTAACCATCGCATTACCAAGGCTCCTTACTGCTGTACAAAATCCAGAATATAACAGGTAATATCTGCAAGGAAAAGCACATTCATAATGCATATGACTTCAACATATCTTTTTTGGGGTACACTATTCAATCCTTAATAGTACCTCTCAGTAAATCATAGATGTATACATTCTGTGAATGAGAAATAAACCTTTGTTGTTTTACAACACCAAAATTTGGAGATTCTTTGTTACTGGAGCATGACCTAGACCATCATTTTTGACACAATTACATTATTATTTTTACATGAAAATAGTTTATATCAGAAGAATATTTTGCTAGTTGTTCTTATTCAATTGGAATGGTCTAAAAATAAACCAGCCTTTAGATATTTGAGGGGAAAAAATACTCACTTTAGATTTCTAATGTATATGAAAAATTACATTAATTTTATATACAATATTTAAACTAGAAGGAATGTAAGTGAAAATCTAACTTCTAATTCAGCAACCACTTAAATCAGTTGCTATAAAGTAGGAGCTCTGGTAGCATAGTGCCTAGGGCACTTGACTGCTAACCAGATGGCTGGTGGTTCAAATCCATCAGCCACTCCTCAGAAGGAAGGTTTGGCAATCTACTTCTGTCATGATACCACCTTGGGAACCCAAGGAAGGGTTGATATGAGTTGGGGCCAACTCAACTGCACATAACAACAACAACAACAGAATTGACTCTGACTCATGGCAATCCAATGTGTGTCAGAGTAGACTTGTGCTTCACAATGTTTTCAATCACTGTTTTTTCAGTGGATGGCCAGAATTTTTTTCTGGCTCTACTGGAACTTCCAGTCTTTTCTTTAATAGTTGAACAAGTTAACCTTTGCATTTCTTCTTAGAGGCAGTGTAATTAAACTATGATTGGGGGGTGCTGATTTTACTATTGTTATTGTTGTTATGTGCCGTCGAGTCAGACTCGACTCATAGCAACCCCTCCTTGGGTTTCCGAAGCAGTATCACTACAGAAGTAGATTGTCCAACTGTCCTCCTGAGGAGTGGCTGGTGGCTTTGAACTGCTAGGCTTCTGGTTAGCAATCTAGTGCCTTAGGCACTATGCCACCAGAGCTCCTATATAAATATTAAACAAACAAATTTTACTGTTACAGACACTAAAATTATAAGAAAAATACAATGGAAAAATAAAAATTCAGAAAGGACAGCATTTAAATGAATATCAACTACTGGAAATATTTGGCTTAAGTAGTATTCATGGAAATCCAAATAAAAACTATGAAATTCCATTTCTCAAATACCAAAACAATACAATCTTTAAAAGAGTGAAGATATTGCTAAGTTGACACACTCGGGCCTGTGATGGCTGTGTATTAGCAAAGTAGAGTTGACAAACTATTCAGGTATTTTAATGGATTTATATCTATGACTTAATAATTATACTTCTAGAAGTTTATATAAAGAATAATCACGAACATCAAAAAAAGGTGACAAAAAATGTTCACAGGTGCTGCATATGTAATCCTATATAATTGAAAATAACCAAGAGTTTAAATGAGTTAAATTGTTGAGTAACTTATATTTTGGCTTGAAGTTATGTATTCCTTAAAATTATACTTATTTTTTTTTTTTAATGAGAAAATGATTATGTAGTATTCATTAGAATATATAATTAAACACAAAATAGGAGAATGTTAACAATTTTGCTTCTGAAATGGAGATTATGGGTAAGTTGATTTTATTTTTACACTGAGAGTAAATTATCCAGAAATCCTTTCTTCTGAATGTTGTTGTTGTTATGTGCCGTTGAGTCGGACCTGATTCATAGTGACCCCTCCTTGGGTTTCCTAGGCAGTATCATTACGAAAGTAGATTGCCCCATCTTCCTTCTGAGGAGTGACTGAAAGAAAAGTAGACACTTTTCCATTTCTTTAAAAATAAAATAAAATAAAAGGTGAACATTGTTAGGTACTACAGAAAAGAAACAAAACTGTGACTCTTTATTTCTCAATATGAGTTAATTGGAAATAATAAGAAATCAGCTTAATGTCCATATGCTAAAAATAACTAAGAAATGTAGAAAAATACATCCTGAAGATCAACTACATTTTTTCCTGCAAGCTTTTGAATCATATGTTGGGAAATTATCTTTTATTACCTTGGTTATTTACTTGAATAAAGCTTAATATCTTCTCTGAAAAATAAATGTACTTCCTTAATAGTAACTATAAACCTAATTTAAATGTTGTAAATACTTCACTTCTAATTCTATTTACACATAATTTGAAATAGGAAAGGAAAGATGATATGTTTTTCAAATATTAACTTCATTTTTGCTCACTCCATTTTAATAACTTAGCACATAATCCAATGAACACAAGAGAGCTAGTATATTGTGCTGATAATTCCTATAATTTGCATTGCATCAAAAAAGAAAATAAATTCTTTGGGGAGGTTAATCTAATAAATGTTAAGACTATTGTTTTTGTTAATAGTTCTTACATGAAAATCAATCAGAATTTGTTTGAACAGACTGATAATACTTATCTAACTATACTAAATTTGAACTGAATTGGTAAAGTGAAGCATTTTATTTACAGAAAAAAAAAGTGGTAATTAATCCTGGCAACTACTTAGAAGTTCATGTTTTTTAGATACTTTTCTGATGTAGAATCCTAATGAATTAGTTATAAAATTTGCAATAGAAATAACTGACTAGCAACCAGACTCAGAAATTCATTGAAAAATATCTTCTCACAAATTATTTTATTCAATCACCATTTTTTAATTAAAAATTACCTTGAAGGTCATTAAATCTAATCCTGTATTTTGCAGATGAGACTGAGGAACTGAATTTAAATTATTTGTCAACAGCTACCTCACAAATTAGAATCCAAAATGGGACTGAAATTCAGGTGCATAATTCAATGTTCAATCTAAAAATCCACTAATGGAATTTTTTAAATGAGAAAAAAGTACATTTTTTTCTAGTTTGATTAGTAATCATGGAATTTTCCTTTACTGCATGGAGTGTTTCTTGAAGTGTGTTGGATCAAACTAGTATGAAAAATATTTTAGTATTCAGACTAATTTCTTTTGGAGTTATCATGAACGTAATGCTCTTGATTTAATTAAGAAAAAAAAGCTCCATTTTAAAAAATACAACATAGATATTAAACTTGAAGCATCAGTAAAATAGCATTGATCTCCGGATAATTAGAAAAAAGAATATATGTCTACTCGTAAAGAAAGAGGGAGCTCTTGTAGCAATAGTGCCTAAGGCAGTTGACTGCTAACTAGAAGACTGATGGTTCAAACCCATCAGCCACTCCTCAGAAGGAAGATGGGGCAATCTACTTCCATAGTGATATTGCCTTGAAAACCCAAGGAGAGGTCGCTATGAGTTGGATCTGAGTCGATGGCACATAACAACAACAACAACAGTAAAGAAAGATTGATCAATATCACAAAAAAGATAAAAATTGGTTTCTCACATTAATCTCTTTAGTAAACTTTTGTGTGTTCCTTTACACATCCTAATTTGCAAAAATATGTGTATGTCTACATGCTATTATGCCATTTCTTCATTTAAAAATAATACTTAGACATTAATTTTCAATCTAAGCTGTTCATAATATATGTATATATTCTTTAAAGAGCTCTGGTGGTGCAGTGCCTAAGGCATTTGACTGCTAACCTCAAAGAGGGTGGTTCAAACCCACTAACCACTCTGTGGAGGAAAGATAGGGCAGTCTACTTCCATAAAGATGCACTGCCTTGGAAAACCAGTGGGGGTTACTGTGAGTGGGAATTGACTTGATGGCAGTGAGTTCGGTTTGATTTTTTGGTTATATATTCTTTATTTTGTTATGATGATGCAAGATTTAATTCACTATTAGGAATGCAATATACTGTTGCAGCAGTATGTTAACAGATAATTTGAGAAATGCAAGCTGGATTCAGAGGAGGATGTGCAATGAAGTGTATCATTCTGATGTCAGATGGATCTTGGCTAAAAGCAAAGAATATCAGAAAGATGCTTATTTGTGCTTCATTGACTATGCAAAAGCATTTGATTGTGTGGATCATAACTAATTATGGATAACATTAAGAAGAATGGGAATTCCAGAACACTTAACTGTGCTCATGAGGAACCTGTACATAGAGCAAGAGGTTGTCATTGCCATTCAAATGACAGAGCAAGGGGATATCACATGGTTTAAAATTAGTATGAGAGTGCATCTGGGTTGTATTCTTTCACCATACTTATTCAATCTGTATGCTGAACAAATAATCAGAGAAGTTGGACTATATGAAGAAGAATGAGGCATCAGGATCAGAGGATGACTCTTAACAACCTACAATACACAGATGATACAACTTTGCTTGCTGAAAGTGAGGATGACTTGATGAACTTGAAGCATTTACTGATGAAGATTGAAGACTATAGTCTGCAGTACGGATTACACCTCAATATAAAGAAAACAAAAATCCTCACAACTGGACCAATAAGCATCAATAAATGGAGAAAAGATAGAAGTTGTCAAAGACTTTGTATTAGTTGGTTCCATAATCAACACCAACGGAAGCAGCAGTCAAGTCATCAGATGACATATCACGTTGGACAAATCAGCTGCAAAAGACCTCTTTAGAGTGATGAATAGCAAAGATGTTGCCCTGAAGACTAAGGTGCACCTAACCCAAGCTATGGTATTTTCAATTACCTCATATGCATCTAAGAGCTGGACAATGAATAAGGAAGACCAAAGAAGAATTGATACTTTTGAGTTGTGGTGTTGATGAAGAATATTGAGAGCACCATAGACTGCTGAAAGAACTAACAAATCTATCCTGGAAGAAGTGCAGCTGGAATGCTCCTTGGAAGGGAGAATGGCCAAACTCTGTCTCCCCTACTTTGGCCGTCTTGTCAGAAGGGGCCATTCCTTGGAGAAAGCTATCATATTTGGTAAAGTGGAGCATTGATGAAAAAGGGGAAGGCCCTCAACAAGATGGATTGACACGGTGGTTGCAACGATGGGTTCAGGTATAGCAAGAATGGTGAGGCTGGGTCAGGACCAGGCAATATTTCATTCTGTTGTGCATAGAATGGCTATGAGTGAGAGGCGACTCGAAGGCACCTAACAATAACAGCAACAAGGAACATTATTTGTTGACTGTAGAAAGTGATCCTCTTTTCCTGCAAAAATAAAGCTCAAACCCAAAAACCAAACTTACTGCCACCAAGTTGATTCCGAATCACAGCGACCCCATTGGATTTCCAAGACTATAAATCTTTACAGAAACAGACTGCCTCATCTTTCTTCTGTGGAGAGGCTGTTGGGTTCACACCACTAGCCTTTTGGTTAGTAGCCAAATGCCTTAACCACTGCACCACCAGAGACCTAAGTATACATAAAACCACAAGCAGTGTCTACAAATCATTTCAGTGAGTAATGGAAATAAAATATATATATATAAATTGTTCACATATTGTGTGCTTGGTTATTTATATAATATGTATTGCCTGCGTTAAAAAAAAATCAACTCTCCTTCACTGAGAATATGTAGTTAAATTTTTTATATTGTAGTTATAAGTGTGAATTTTGAAGGAAAGGAAAACAAAACAAAACTCTATTTGAGTCCTGGTTTTGCTATTACTGACTTTACGACATTTCTAGCTCAATCCATCTCTCAATGTCCTTGTTTCCTCATTTATAAATGTCTAATATATGAGTACTTTAATTATGATATTGTTGTGAGGATTTAATAAGATAATACACTGAAATGCTGAGCAACATTCCTGGCATAAAAATAAATTATCAGCAATAACACTATTACAAAAAGAACATTTACAGAAAATATCCATAAACCACATGAATTACAACAGAATAAAACCATTATTGGTTAAAAAGCACACACAAAAAACAGCAAATCATCTAAAAAAATGAAAGAAATAAAATTCCTGTAAGAAAATCAACCCTCTGCTTCAACCC
>NW_006921660.1:8819368-8822390 GCF_000298275.1 Orycteropus afer afer
TAATTAAAGTGAGCATTTAATACTGTGCCATACCAATTTTAAAAACTTACCTCTTCTTTTTTGAGAATGAAATGCTTGGTAAAATGGAGGATCAACAAAGGGGAAGACCCTCAATGAGATGGACTGACACAATGGCTTCAACAATGGGCACAGGCATACCAAGGATTGTGCTGATGGTTCACAACTGGGCATTGCTTCTTTCTGTCATACATAGGATCACTATGAGTCAGAGTTGACTCGACAACACATAACAACAACTACAAATTCACTAAAAAGATCGTATTTCCTACTCAAAATAGCAAGGATTATACAGAATGACCAAAAATTGTTTGATATTCTGAGAAGTAAATTAGGTTCAATTTTGCTAGCTATGATAAATTTAGAATTTATTTAATAATTAATTTATCATGGATATATAAGAAATTTATTACAATTATGTTTATAAAAATGTGGAAGAAAGAGAAAAATAAAGCAATATTTGAGAGGGGATTTTTTTAAAATGGATTTTATTGAAATATAATTTATGTACAGTGAAATACACTAAACTAAATTGACATAGGTCAATGCATTTTTTTCTTTTCTTTTCAGTACCCCTCCCCTCTCACCTCTGGCAACTGTCGCGGCCAGCACGACAATTCTAGAACAGGCAGTAAGAGAATGAGTTAAAAATAAGAAAAGTAAAAGGATGGGAACGGGAGGGACACTCAGAGCCATTGCAAAGCAGTGTCAAATTTTATTATGATTCTTCTCAAGTTTATATACATATCTAAAGGCATTATAACATTACAACAATTACATCCACAAAGGATCACACGTCAATGCTTCATGTTATGATTCTGGGAACAAGGTTACCTTAACCTCTTCTAGTTCCCTATTCTAATTCTTCATGTTCTTAGACTAAGATGCACACCTGATTACAGGTAGGGGGTAAATGTTTTATGGTTTAATTAAACAGCACATAGCAGCCCTCGTGACGCACATCACACTTTCAAACAATGGGGAAGTGGGCTCGATGTGAGCTAAGAGCAGTGCTCAACCTGTTTCCAGGCACGCATGATTGCACGGCCTGTTTTAGGGAGCCTTGCTCCATTAGTCACTCACCACACTTACAAACAATGGGGAAGTGGGCTCGGTGTGTGCTAAGAGCAGTGCTCAACCTGTTTAGGGAGCCTCGCTCCATTAGTCACTCACCACTACACACCTCCAGTAGGTATGGTGCTCTCCACAGGCAACCAATAGAGAAAGTTTCCCTCCATATGTAAACCTTTCTTTGACCCTCTACAACAATGAACTAATACTATATTTGTCCTTATGTGAATGACTTATTTCACTCAGCATAATGTCCTCCAATTCATCCATATTGTGCAGTATTTTGCAGACTCTACATTATTCTTTAGTGTTTCATAGCATTGCATTATGTTTATGTACCATAGTTTGGTCATCCACTCTTCCACTGATGGGCACCTAGGTTGTTTCCATCTTTTTGTGATTGTAAATAGTGCTGCAATGAACATGAGTGTGCATATATCTGTTCCTGTCCTGGCTCTAACCTCTCTAGGATATATACCTAGTAATGGGATTGCTGGGTCAAATGGTATCACTGATTATAGCTTTCTAAGGAATTGCCATATTGCTTTTCACTTCACAGTCCCACCAGCAGTGTATGAGAATCCCAACCTCTCCACATCCTCACCAGCATTTGTTAGTTTCTGTCTTGTTGAACCTTGCTGTCAGTGCTGGGTGAGATGGTATTTCATTGTTTTGATTTGGACCTCTGTGATGGCCAATAATTGTGAGCATCTCTTCATGTATTAATTGGCCACCTGAATATCCTCTTTGGTGAAGTATCTATTCATGTCTTCTGCCATTTTTCAATTGGGTTGTTAATTCTTTTGGTGTTGAAACATTGGAGTTTTCTATAAATCTTGGAGATAAGTCCCTTGACAGAATGTAATTATTGACAAATATGAATTTTCTGCTGTCATTTTTGTTATGTGCTTTTTCATGGTGTCAATTTCTTTGTTCTATATAATTTTCTATGCTGAGCTCATTTTGTTTATGAATCGTGTTATCACTTCCTTCATTGCTATTGTTTCAGTATTTGGTAAACATTTATGCTGGTCCTCTTTTTTATTTTGATTTGAAGGTTTATCATTTTTCTTGGAGGTTACCCTGTGACTTATAGTTTTCTTCCCAAGTTTAGAACAATCCATTCTATCTTGTAGTTGTCTTGACATCCCTACTATCTAAAAGTTCTGTAATGACACAGTTTTTTTCCCTCGTTTTGATTTGTAGTTGTCCTCACTTGTCAATTGATATCCCTGGTTCCCTGTTTATAATCTTGTAGGCTTATTTACTTTGGATACTTCCATAGCTGGGTTGGTTTCTGGGTTATATCATCATGTGTGTTAATGGTCAGTTGTTGTTTGCTGTTGTTTGTTCTCTGTCCAAAGCACTCCCTTCAGCATCTCTTGTAAGGTTGGTCTGGTTTAAACAAATTCCCTTAATTTCTGCTTATCTGGAAATGTCCTAACTTCACCATCATATTTGAGGGACAATTTTGCTGGGTATATAAATTTGGTTGGAAATTTTTCTCTTTCAGGGTTTTATATATATCATCTCATTGCCTTCTCACCTGCATTGTTTCTGCTGAGAAATCCAAGCTTAGTCTTATTGGTTCCCCCTTGTAGGTAACTTTTAGTTTTTCCCATGCTGCTCTCCTGATTCTTTCTTTGTCTTTGGTTTTGGTAAGTTTGATAATGATATGTCTGGGTGATTTTCTTTTGGGGTCTATCTTGTTTGGGGTTTGTTGGACTTCCTGAATGGATATATTCTCATCTTTCATCATACCAGGAAAATCTCTTCCAACAAATCTTTGACAATTTTCTCTGTGGTTTTATTTTCCTCTTCCTGTTCTGAAATTCCAATTACATGTAGGTTATTTCTTTTGATGATATCCCACATGAACCTTGGGCTTTCATTTTGTTTTGATCTTTTTCCTGATTGATCCCTTCCCAAAGAA
>NW_006921660.1:8823089-8825036 GCF_000298275.1 Orycteropus afer afer
GGGCAGTCTATTTCTGTAGAGATACCACCTTGGAAAGCAAGGAGGGGTTTTTATGAGTCAGACTCGACACAATGGCAGAGAGTTTTTATCTCTTGTTATAAATAAGGTGTAAAACTAACGAATAGCTTGCTTTATGATGTGCAATGAATCAAATATAAATGCGTACTTGTTCTCAGTACTGGCCTGAGATATGTTTTGGTTTACATTATTAAAGAAAATAATGTTTTTAATAAGACTTCTCAAGATGCATGATACGAAGGAAGCCCCTTTGACAACTTAACTTGTTGTTGTTAGGTGCCATCAAGTAATCTCTGACTCACAGCAACCCTATGCACAACAGAACGAAATACTGCTCAATCTGTGCCAGCTCCAGGATCATTGCTCTACTTGAGCCCACTGCCACTGCCACAGTGTCAATCCATCTCCTTAAGGGCCTTCTTCCCCTCTCTCATGGATCCTCCACCTTACCAAGCATGACGTCCTTCTCCAGGGAATGGTCCCTTCTGACAACATGACCAAAGTAGGTGGGACAAAGTCTGGCCATTCTCACTTCCAAGGAGCATTCCAGCTCCTCTTCCTACAGGACAGACCTGCTAGTTCTTTTAGCAGTCCACGGTACTTTCAGTAGTCTTTGCCAACACCACAACTCAAAAGAATCACCTCTTCTTCAGTCTTCCTTATTCATGGTCCAGCTCTCACATGCATATGAGGTGATTGAAAATACCATGGCTTGTGTCAGGTGCACCTTAGTCCTCAAGGACACATCTTTGCTCTTCAGAACTTAAAAGAAGTCCTTTGTAGCCAATTTGCCCAGTGCTAAATATCATCTGATGTCCTGACTGCTTCTTCCATTGGTGTCAATTGTAGTACTAAGCAATGTGAAGTCTTTGACAACTTCAATCTTTTCTCCATTTATCATGATTCTGCTTATAGGTCCATTTGTGAGGATTTTTGTTTCTTTATATTGAGATTTAATCCATACTGCAGACCATATTCTTCAAACTTCGTCAGTAGGTGCTTCAAGTCATCCTTACTTTCAGCAAGTAAAGTTATGCTGTCATTGTATTTCAAGTTGTTAGTGATTCTTCCTCCAATCCTGATGCCACGTTCTTCTTCATATAGTCCAGCTTCTCAGATTATTTGCTTACCATACAGAGTAAATAAATATGGTGAAATGATACAACCCAATGCACTCCTTTCATTATTTTAAACCTTGCAATGCCCCCTTGTTCTGTTTGAATGACAGCCTCCTGATCTATGTACAGGTTCCTCATGAGTATAATTAAGTATTCTGGAATTTCCATTCTTCTCAATGTTATCCATAATTTGTTATGATCCACACAACACAATGTTTTTGCATAGTCAATAAAACACAAGTCCACATCTTTTTGGTATTCTTTGTTTTGAGCCAAGATCCATATGACATCAGCAATGATATCCCTCATTCCATGTCCTCTTCTGAATCCATGTGACATTTCGGAAAATTCTCTGTCAATATACAGCTGCAACCATTTTTGAATTATCTTCATAAGGTTTTACTTGCATGCAATATTAATGATGTTGTTCTATAATTTCCAGATTCTGTGGGATCACTTTTCTTTGGAATGGGTACAAATATAGATTTCTTCCAGTCAGTTGGCCAGGTAGCTGTCTTCCAAATCTCTTAGCATAGCCTAGTGAATGCCTCCAGTGGGACATCCATTTGTTGAAACATCTCAATTGGTGTTCCATTCATTCCTGGAGATATGTTCTTCACCAATTCCTTTAGTGCAGCTTCAACTTCTATCTTCAATATCATTGGTTCTTGAACATATGCCACCTCCTGAAATGGATGAAGATCGACCAGTCCTTTTGGTACAGTGACTCTGTGTATTCCTTCCATCTTCTTTTGATGCTTTCTTCATCATTCAATATTTTGCCCATAGAATCTTTCAATATTGCAACTCA
>NW_006921660.1:8825881-8828424 GCF_000298275.1 Orycteropus afer afer
TTGTACTTTCAGTAAATTTCAGACTGCAGAAGTTGATAAAAATCTTCAATTTCCTCATCTTTGGCTTTGGTGGTTGGTGCATAAATTTGAGAAATAGTAATATTAATGGGTCTTCCTTGTAGGCATATGGATATTATCCTATCACTGAAACTATTGTACTTCAAGATAGATCTTGAAACATTCTTTGTGATGATGAATTCCATGCCATTCCTCTTCAAGTTGTCATTTCTGGCATAGTAGATCATATGACTGTCTGATTCAAAATGGTCAAAACCAGTCCATTTCAGTTTACTAATATCTAGGATATCAGTCTTTATGTGTTCCATTTCATTTTTGACAACTTCCAATTTTCCTAGATTCATATTTCATACATTCCATGTTCTGATTAGTAATGGATGTTTGCAGCTTTTTCTCCTCAATTTGAGTCATGTCACGTCAGCATAATGGAGGCCCCAAAAGATTTATTTTGTCTGTATCATTAAAGTTGATTCCACTCTGATGAGGCAGCTCTTTCCCAGTCCTATTTGGAGTACCTTCGAACCCAAGGGGCTTGTCTTCCTGAAGTCTGTTGCACAATGTTTCCAGGCTATTCATAAAGTTGTCCCATAATGTATCAGACAGTATTTCTCTGCTATTCATATTTTCCTTGGCCAATTTTTGAGAAGTGGATGGCCTCTTATTTTTCCTAGTCTGTCTCAGTCTATAAGCTGTGTTGAAACCTGTGCATGATGTGCAACCCTGATGGCATTTGAAACACTGGTGCCACAGCCTCAAGTCTCATAGCAATGTGCAAGCCCCACAGGCTGACAAACTGAATGATAAGTTTGCCTCCCTTCTCTGGTGGAGACCTCTCCACACACCCGTTACCTAATTCCTATTGGATCCTGCTGCCTTGTGGTCTCAGGTGTTCCTTCCCTCTTCTGCCTTTGGGAAGTGGGTCCTGCCTCAACTTAACTATTTATGCATTATCTTTGGAGGAAATGTATTAATTGGGGCAAATCTGTGACTGCTGAGCAGGAGCAGAGGTGGAGAGGAGATGGTGCAAGAGTGGTGAAAGGGTCAGTTACCAGTAGAGCTGCTGTGGTATGTACATTGCTGTTTAGAGGACATTCTGAAACCCATTTCAGATTTAATGATATTCTTAGATTAGGTAATTTGTCCAAAATCGCATAGATAGGAAGTGAACTAACAAGGAGGTAACCAAAAACAGTCTGGATTTAGAAAACACACTCTTATCCACCATACAATATCTCTTGATAATGAAAATATCCTACCTTATTTACAGATTAGATAAAAAATGTGTCATATTTAATTGTGTGTATGTGTGTATGTGTGTGTCTTTCCCTCACTTTATACCATCCAATGACTATCTTAAATTCACCATTAACAGTAACCAGTGCAAAATGAGCTCCTTTTGGTCAAAGGCAACAGGTGGCTCAGGAAAAATTGAAATAGCCGGACCCAGAAAGTATTCTCCAACCAAAGTTAAAAAGCAATTCATTTTTTTCCTCAAAATTATAGCATTGATTAAAACACTGCAACAGCTCCATTTTTAAAATCTATTTTCTCTAAGTTTTTTTTTTTTTCCTCTTTAATTTATCATACAAGGCCAGATGAAAACTACAAAAGAAAATCTCTTTCATATAGCAATAAGCAGGTACTTAGAAACTCAGTGAAAGATCATACTGTTTCCTAGTGGACAAAGTGCTTAACTCCATTAGTGCCATAGGCTGATTAAATCATCCATATTACATTTCAACGGTGCTTCAGCCAATTAAGCCAGCTCAATTCATCTGCGCTCTCTGGGGTCATAAAGACATTAGAAGCAAATTTATGATCCAGCCTGTTAGTGAAATGACTTGTAGAGTTGTTTTTAAATCAGAGTAGCTAAATTAATAAAAAAGTTAAAAATGATTTCAAATGAATGATTTTTTTTTAATATCCAAATCCTCCATAACATGGCCTTAATTACATTCAGAAAATGCTTTTTCCTTTATTTTCTAAGCAGACTTAGAAATCAGTGAACTGAACAAACCAACCAACTGGAACAGAGGAAGAAATAAGCTGAATTAATTTTCAGTCAGGTGACCCCTTTGAAACTATCTTCTTGTAGCATTGTGGAACTATCTTCTTGTTGCATTCAGTTCCCCTGAATGATAATTCCACCAAGCAGTGCACAGGAGAGGGTGAATTTGATTCCTTAAGTAATATGAATCTATCTAGTGGAGGCATTTTAGGTGATTAGGTTGTGCACTTTCTAGAGTTGTACAGATACTGCTTTTGATATCCCTACCTGATTCATCAAACTCTCCATAAAACACCATCTATCATCAGAGTTTTTACCAAAATGGAAACAAAGAGCTCATAAGGTATGGATAAAGGGAATTTATTTAAACTGACAGCAGCAAATGTTACTGAAAAAATATATTTCCTTTTTATTATGCTGAAAAGATCTATGGATTTTTATTATTCACGATACAGGTTATAAAGTGTTCAAGTGTGTTTTATACTGAAGGAGCTAAATTTTAACAAATTTGTAATAA
>NW_006921660.1:8828900-8831083 GCF_000298275.1 Orycteropus afer afer
ATGCATATTCCATTTGCAACCAAATGTCATGTGTGTAACTTGGCCCTAGGAACCCAAGAAAGGAAGACTGGGCAAACTACTTCTGTAAAGATTTACCTCCTTGAAAACCTGAAGGGGGCACTAGTAGTTGGAATAGACTTGATGACAGTGAATTTGGTTTGGTTTATTTGGCCCTAGGAACACACTTAGCTAAAAAGTACATTGGTAATGTTGCATTGTTCTGGACAGTCCTGTACTCAGCTAGCACTCCAGTTATCATGGAAGAAGGGGAAAATAGATATTGGGAGACCATAGCAACCTCTGCTACAGATGGTAAATATAGTAGATAACAAGGAAAGATGTTCCGAGATGTCAGAGAGAGATTTCATGTAGTATAGTGCATGCTTGGGCTCTATTTCATATCTAATCTCTAGTTATGAGGTGTTGAAAAGTGCATCTTCTGATAAGGCTACAATTTGCAGTGGTCCTTAGACTAACCACCAGCAAATGCAAACTGACACTTCTGAAATGGATTAGTGTGCATATCAACAATCTCTTAATGGCTTTCATCCTTTCTATCACATTTGACCTTGCCTTTTGGAAGCACTTGATAAATGATTAATTATTTATTCTAGAACTTGATCCTTCAGCAACTACAGTACTTCCCGGAAACAAATATGGATGTATATTAGAGCATCACAATCAATCAATTATTCATTGATTGTATGCCTTGTATTTTCCTAGTGTATGCCAATCTTTACCTTAGGCAGCCTATGAGATATAAAAATAATGGAATATATGATCTCTGACCTTAAAAGATTTACTCTTAGAATGAAACAAATACTAAACAGGATGTATGAGCTGGAGTTGTGATTGACTATTTCACTGCCATTTTTAAAGGTCTTCCATTCACTGCTGTGACTCTGGGACAAGTTACAATCTATCTGTTGGTAGATAGGGAAGGAGGATTCAAAACCAAACTGAACAGACTAGGGGAAAATGAATATCAGTGAAACATTTGATAGGAAGGGGAAAAATATGAAACCTCAAATACCTAGAGTTTATATTGTTGTTGTTGTTATGTGCCATCGAGTCAAACCCGACTCATAGTGACCTCTCCTTGGGTTTCCGAGGCAGTATCACTACGGAAGTAGGATTGCCCAACCTTCCTTCCGAGGAGTGGTTGGTGGGTTTGAACCGCCAGCCATCTGGTTAGCAGGCAAGTGTCTTAGCCACTATGCTACCAGAGCTCCCAGAGTTTATATTAAGATTTTAATTTTTTATCACCAACATAGGAGCTCTGGTAGCATTGTGCCTAAGGCATTTGACTGCTAACCAGAAAGCTGGCAGTCCAAACCCACCAGCCACTCCTCAGAAGGAAGATTGAACAATCTACTTCTGCAGAGAAACTGTCTCAGAAACCCAAGGAGGGGTCACTATGAGTTAAATCTATTTGATGGCAGTGAGTTTGGTTTTGGTTTTAGTATTATCAACATACAGGATAAATAAGCACATATATATGGCAGATATGAGTACCTTGATTCAGAAGTTTCCTTAGCCTTTTGAGGTTACAGATGTTCTTTAACATATTTTACACAAAACAAGTGTGCTTGCATAGCTTAATATCTTGATGAAATGCTAAGCTTCTGTTTTACAAAACAAGTTTTCTTCTTGGGCCAATGTGTAGAAATACTATGCGGCAGAGTGGAGCTGAGGGCAATTCTGGCAGGGTTAGGAATAGTAGAGTCTTTATCACTTCTCTTTTATGGTTGCTTCTGAGTTTCACCTTTTAGAGATAGCTTTCTATGTCATATTTGATATGATTCCTGGTATAGGTGGCTCAACATTACGTTTTAGACAAAGGTTGTTAGACCACATGCCAGGGTATTGCAAGATAAATATTGATGGTGCATGGAGGTGGATGGAATAGCTATCACTACAACTGAATTAAGGTTGGTCATTTGATAGAGAAAAGCACATGGTGAGATGACTAGGAAGATGGGCTTGAAGCAGTTTTGAAGCAGTTAAGAGTTTAAAATAAAGATTAGCTCAACAATGTATTAACCTGTTCTAAAGCCTGAGGTTATTTAACCTACTTCTTTATGCACTCTTGGAGAGTTATTTTGGTCTTCTTTCAGTATCCTAGTGATGGGACAGATATTTTTTCCCTTTTCTATGCCAAAAATTTAAGAATTCTCACTTAG
>NW_006921660.1:8834228-8844627 GCF_000298275.1 Orycteropus afer afer
TCCTGCGCAAGCCTCACAATCCTTTCTATACCTGAGCCCATCAGTGTGTCAATCCATCTTATTGAGGGCCTTCCCCTTCTTTACCGACCGGCCACTTTACCAACAATGATATCTGTCTTCAGGGTATGGTCCCTTCTGACAACATGACCTAAGTAGGTGAGAGGAAGTCTGGCCATTCATGCTTCCAAGGAACATTCTGGCTGCACTTCTTCCATGACAGATTTGATCTTTTGGAAGTCTATGATGCTTTGAGTATTCTTCTCCAACACTACACCTCAAAAGCATCAATTTTTCTTTGGTCTTCCTTGTTCATTGTTCAGCTCTCACATGTATAAGAGAGTTAAAAATGCCATGGCTTGGGTTTAGAGCACCTTAGTCTTCAAAGAGACTTCCTTGCTCTTTAAAGAGGTCTTTTGCAGCTGATTTGCCCAATGCAATACTTCATCAGATTTCTTGACTGCTTTTTCCATTGGTGTTGATTGTGGAACCAAGTAATATGAAATCTTTAGCAACTTCAATCTTTCTCCATTTATTGTGATGCTGCTTATTGGTCCACTTGTGAGGATTTTAGTTTTCTTTATGTTGAGATGTAATCCATACTGAAGACTGAAGTCTTTCATCTTCATCAGTAAGTGCTTCAAGTCATCTTCACTTTCAGCAAGCAAAGTTGTGTCCTCTACATATTGCACGTTGTTAATGAGTCTTCCTCCAATCCTGATGCCATGTTCTTCATATAGTCCAACTTCTTGGATTATTTGCTCAGCATACAAGTTGAATAAGTCTGGTGAAAGGTACAACCCTAATGCCCTCCATCTTGATTTTAAGCCATGCAGTGTCCCTTTGTTCTGTTCAAACGACAGCCTCCTGTCCATGTACAGGTTCCTCATGAATACAATTAAGTGTTCTGGAATTCCCATTCTTCTCAATGTTACCCATAATTTGTTATGATCCACAAAATCAAATGCTTTTGCATAGTCAATAAAACACAAGTAAACATCTTTCTGGTATTCTTTGCTTTCAGCCAAGATCCACCTGACATCAGCAATGATATTCCTCATTCCACATCCTTTTCTGAACCCAGCCTGCATTTCTGGAAGTTCTCTGTCAATATATTGCTGCAACTGTTTTTGAATTTTCTTCAGTGAGATTTTACTTGCATGTGACATTAATGATATTGTTAGATAATTTCCACATTCTGTAGGATCTCCTTTCTTTAGAATGGGTACAAATATGGATCTTTTCCAGTCACTTGGCCAGGTAGCTCTCTTCTAAATTTCTTGGCATAGACAAGTGAGCGTACATTTCTAAACTGCACTAGTTATTTAGATATATATTACTAGATTATATCAACAAATAAAAATTGGAAGTAGAAGTACCATTTGATCCAGTAATCCTATTACTAGGTATATGCCCCAAAGAAGTGAGAGCCAGGACACAAATAGATATATCTGCACCCATGCTCATCACAGCACAATTCACAATAGCAAAGAGATGGAAATAACTCAAGTACCCATCAGCTGAGAAATGGATAAACAGAACTGTGGTACATACACACAATGGAATACTATGCAACACTAAAAAATTATGCAGAATCCTCAAAATACCTTATAACGTGACTGAAATTGGAGGACATTAGATGAGTGAAATAAATCAATGAGAGAAGGACAAATATTGTATTAGTCCACTATTATAACAAGTGAAGGAAAGGTTTATATATGAAGGGAAATTTTCTTCATTAGTTACCAGGGATTGGAGGGGAGGGGAGGAAAAAATGAAAAAAACAAGACCTTCCTGGGCACCAATATTTATTTTTAAGTGAATAAATGTCAAATATATATTTAACTCATTAATGAAGGATCCAGCAGGTTGATAGAATTAACTCAAGAAAAAAAAAAATGTACAGAAGACACAGAAGCATATATTATCATTCAAAAAAAAAAAAAAAAGAGATGGAATACGATTGCTAAATTACATACAAAATTGATTACTACCCTATGTTGTTGTAGTGGTTAGGTGCCACTGAGTCATTTCTGACTCATAGCAACCTTATATATGTACAACTGAATGAAACACTGCCTAGTCCTGTGCCATCCTCACAATTCTTGAACCCATTGTTGCAGCCACTTTGTCACTCTGTCTCAATGACAATCTTCCCCTTTTTCTTTGACCCTCCACTTTACCAAGAATATATCCTTGTACAAGGACTGGTCCCTTCTGACCACATAACCAAAGTAGATGGTAACTTCTAAAGGGCATTCTCACTTCTAAAGAGTGTTCCTGCTGCACTTCTTCCAGGATGGATTTGCTCACTCTTCAAGAAGTCCATCATATTTTCAGTATTCTTTTTCAACACCACAATTCAAAAACATCAATTCTTCTTTGGTCTTGCTTATTTATTATCCAGCTTTCACATGCATATGAAATGACTGGAAATATCAGTTTTGCTCTTCAACACTTTAAAGAGTTTTGCAATAGATTTTCCCAGTTCAATAAAACCAAAAAAAAAAAAAAAATCTCACTGCCATCGATTTGGATCTGACTCATAGCGATCCCTCCTTGGGTTTTCAAGACAGTATCTCTACAAAATAGATTGACCCATACAGCTTCTGATTTCTTGACTGCTGCTTCATGGCTGTTGATTATGGACCCAAATAAAATGAAATTTTTGACAGCTTCAGTCTTTTCTCCATTTATCATGTCATTGTTTTTGGTCCATTTGTGAGGATTTTTGTTTTCCTTATGTTGAGATGCAGTCCACACTGAAGACTGTAGTCTTTGATCTTCATCAGTAAGTCTTTCAAATCATCTTCACTTTCAGCTAGCAAGGTTGTATTATCTGCATATCACAGGTTGCTAATGATTCTTTCTCCAATCCTGATGCTGTATTTTTCTTCATATAGTCCAGCTTTCCCAAGTATTTGTGTAGCATACAGATTGGATAAGAATGGTGAAAGGATACAGCCCTGGCACACAGTCTATCTGATTGTAAACCATGCAGCATTCTGTTTGGATGCCATTCCTTTGGTCTATGTACCAGTTCTTCATGAGCACAAATAAGTTGTTCTGGAAATCCCATTCATCATAATGTTGTCTATAATTTGTTATGAAACACACAATTAAATGCCTCTGCATAGTCATAAAAACATGGGTAAACATCTTTGTAGTATTACTGATTTCTGCCAAGATCCATCTGATATCGGCATTAATGTCCCGCATTCCAAGTCCTCTTCTGAATCCAGTTTGCATTTTTCGTAGTTACTTGTGAATATACTGCTGAAACCCTCTGGTGGCGTAGTGCCTAATGTATTTGACTGCTAACCAAAAGGCTGGTGGTTCAAACCCACTAGTCATTCCTCAGAAGGAAGTTTGGGCAATCTACTTCAGTAGTGATACTGCCTCGGAAACCCAAGGAAGGGCTGCTATGGGTCAGATCTGACTCCAAGGAAATGAGTAGCTTCTTGTTTTGTTTTGGTTTGGTTTTTCAGCAATATTGTACTTGTCTGAAATATTAATAGTATTGTTCTATAATTTCCACATTCTGTTGGATCACATTTCTTTGGAATGGGCACAAATATGGATCTTTTCTGTTAGCCAGATAGGTGAATTTTCTGGCATAAACAAGTAAGAGCCTCCAGTGCTACGTCTGTTTGTTGAAATATCTCAATGGGTGTTCCATCAATTCCTGGAGCCTTATTGTTTGCAAATTCCTTCAATATAACTTGGACTTTTTTATTGAGGACCATTGATTCTTGATCACATGCTATCTCCTGAAACAGCTGAATATTGACCAATTCTTTTTTTGTCCAGTGATTCTTTATATTCCTTCCATCTTATGTTGACACTTCTTGCATTGTTCAATATTTTGCCCATCAAATCATTGCAATTTGAAGCTTGAATGTTTTGGTCCACTTTTACAGCCTGAGAAATGCCAACATTGTACTTCTGTGCTAGTTTTCTAATTCCAAGTCTTTGCACATTTCATTATAATACTTACTTTGTCTTCTCGAACCATCCTTTGAAATCTTCTGTTAAGACCTTTATTTCAACAACTCTTACTTTTACTTTTTCTACTCCCTGTTTAAGCCACCACAGTACAACAAACCGACAGATGAGTGGTGGTAGTTTCCTATAAAGGCAGATTGTATTGTCATATTTCCTATGTGTGTTTTCAGGAAATAAATAAATAAATAGATAAAAAAAACTCCTGACATTTCTTTCAGAAAAGAATTGCTTGCATTGCTACCTATTTCCTATAAGTTACCCTCTACCCTTACAGAATTATGAAATATCTTAATCAATATTAAACAATAAAGAAAGATATATAGAGAGAATGAGCAAATACTTGGATCAACTTGTTAGTCAATAACAAAAAAAATAAACAGTCATCATTTTCTCTCTTCCAAATTGCAATTGTTTTTCCCTTATTAGACTATTGCTTCCAGTGAATGCAAATAATCACCAAATATTATTTTTTATTATAGAAATATCTAGCATCATTTTGTTTTGGTATCATTTATTTACACATGTGTAGCAAAATATGTTAGTTTGTATATCTTATCATATTATGAGCTAATATAATCTTACAGTTTTGAATGACTACTAAGATCAAAATTGAATTTCCATTTGGAAATTATTAAATAAATCTAGGTTGTATTTTTAATGTGCTCTGTAACTCTAAATGTATTATTATTATTATTATTAGTGCAACTATTGTTGTAATTCTTATTTGCTTTTCTACTGGCCTCCTAGCAGACCAAACTCCAGAGGATCATTTCTATCACATTGTATCTGAAATATCAACACCTGTAGATGAATTGCCCCTCCATTATCTGCTAAATAAATGACCCCCTAGGAAGTGAATATTTTTATAACCTGGAAGGACAGGACTCTATAGATACAGAACATTTACCAAATCATTTTCTTGGGAGGGCTTTCTAGACATTCGTTCCAGACATAAAGCATAACCCCTGTTCCTTAATGGTGTGCTTGTCATACTTGATTAAATAAAATTTATTTCCAAATTTGACACTCCAGGAATATCAAACACTGGTGCAGCAATTTATATTTTAAATTATATACTGATACTAAAAAAAAAAAAAAAAGGAGGATTGATTCTTATTGGCCTAGTTAAACAGTGCCATTCACTACAAGTGAGAATTTTCAGTAAAAGTATTTGCTCATGAATTCTGAAGGATATTGGGAGTAAGATGCTGTCTAAAGGCTATTCACTACACTAGGGTGAGATAGATACAAATGAAAGAGGGAAGTAAAGGACTTCCTTAGATATTCATTACGAAAAAAAGAAAAGAAAATGTTCAAACAACACCAATATTCCAATCACCTCAACTTGACTTTCTTCATTTCTGCTTAATTGATTATTGTTCATGAAGTCTTATTTATATGGATTAAAATAAGTTCTTGAATTGCTGGTTTAGTCTCATGGCACAGTGTGATCTTTTTTCCTATAAAATGTCAGCTCAAAAGCCTGTGCTGTTAGTATTTCCTTGAAGTTGCAACAGCTAAGATTACCTGACACTGTCCTATCCATGAAAATGAGACTGGCTTTCTTTGTGGGGGAAAAAAAAAAAAAATTCTAGCTTGTTGCTTTAGTAAAACTTTTAATGGAATTGTTTAAAATAACCAAAAAATATAAAGAATAAGAATAAAAATAATCTCTAATAAGTATAATAAAAAACAGCTTCAAAAGAGCATCATTAGTATCTATCCTGAACATACATTAGAGATATTATGAACAGTTAGGGTTGTTGTTAGATACTGTTAGGTCAGTTCCAACTGAAAGCAACCCTTTGTATACCTATGATATGAGGATACTACTAAATATTCATGGTCTTCCTGTAACATGATAACAAAAAAAAATGTCTTTGTGACATATTTATATTAATACTATTTTAGCTGAATAAAATATCGTTACCATAGCAGCTGTCTTTTAAAATGACAACTCTTTCCATGAAGCTGATGCATTGCTAAGCTAAGTAGGAAATATGGAGTACACCTCTCAAAGTTGATTCTTTCCAGCATCTTTCTCTCTCTCTCTCTCTCTCTCTATATATATATATATAGAGAGAGAGAGAGAGATGCTGGAAAGAATCTATCTATCTATATATATATAGAGAGAGAGAGATAAATAGATAATCGTGTATATATATATATATATATATATATATATATACACACACACACACACAATATATATATACGTATATCTATATATACTTTATACAGATATATGTGTGTATATATATATATATATATATATATATAAACTCTTTATATACATATGTGTGTGTGTATGTGTGTGTGTGTGTGTGTATATATATATATATATATATATATATATATATATATATATGCTGTAAAAGAATATTTGGTTCCAGGATGAAAAAATCATGAAATTTATCATAATAGAGTAAACCCAAACATGAAACCCACTGACATCGAGTTGGATCGGATTCACAGCGACCGTTCTTGGTTTCCGAGGTGGTATCACTAGGAAGGTAGATTGTCCAACCTTCCTTCCAAGGAGTGGCTGGTGGATTTGAACCGCCCACTTTCTGGTTAGCAGTCAAATGCCTTAGGCATTATGCCACCAGAACTCCCTTCATAATAGAGTGTTGTTGTTGTTATTTGCCATTGAGTGGGCTCCGACTCACAGCGACCCTTCCTTGGGTTTCCGAGGCAGTATCACTACAGAAGTAGGAATGTCCAACCTTCCTTGATTAAATTAATAGAATAAATTCCTGAAAACAATGAAGTTTGTAGTATACTGACTATAAAACAGAATGGTTAAAAAAAAAAAATTAAGCACACATATCCACCAGCCACTCCTCGGAAGGAAGGTTGGGCAATCTACTTCCGTAGTAGTACTGCCTCGGAAACTCATGGAGGGGTCGCTGTGAGTCGGTCCGACTCCAGGCACATAACAACAACAACAACATATGTGTATGTATAAATATAATTAAAATAAATATTTTGGAAGGACTTTTTACTTTGAAAAAAAACAGCTAAGTGTTTGCATCCTAACCAAAAGTTTGGCAGTTTGAACCCACTCAGTGTATCCATGGGAAAAAATACCTGCTAATCTGCTTCTGTAAAGATTATAGTCTACAAAACTATATGTTGTTGTTGTTGTTGTTATGTGCTGTGGAGTCGGACCTGATTCATAATGATTCCTCCTTGGGTTTCCGAGGTGATATCACTAAAGAAGTAGATTGACCAGCCTTCCTTCCGAGGAGTGGCTGGTGGGTTTGAATCTCCAGCCTTCTTGTTAGCAGTCAAGTGCCTTAGGCAATACACTATGAGAGCTCCCAGAAAATGATATGGTGCAGTTCTATTCTGTCACATGAGGTCTATAGGTGTCAAAATCAATTTGATGGCACCTTAACAGTAGACACACACACACACACACACACACATGCATGAACATATTTATGTAAGGAAGCTTATGCTAGGGTTAAGGCACTTGGTTGTTAACCGACTTTTAGGTACATCAAACCCACCAGCTGCTCCATGAGAGAAAGACAAGACAATCTATTTCTGTTTTTGTAGGGATTACAGCCTTGGAAACTCAATAGAGGTCACTATGAGTCAGCAGAATATACTTGATGGTAGTGTTTTTTTTTTTTTTTTTGGCTGGGCTACATAGACCAAGAACCTGTCATTCTAACAGAACAAAGGGATAATGCATGGTTTAAAATCAGGAAAGGTGTGTGTCATGGTTATATCCTTTCACCATACTTGTTAAACTGTATGCTGGGCAAATAATCAGAGACGCTGGACTATATGAAAAACACAGCATCAAGGTTGGAGGAAGACTCTTTAACAACTCCTGATATACGGATGATTCAACCTTGCTTGCTGAAAGTGAAGATGACTTGAAACACTTACTGATGAAGTTCAAAGATTACAATCTTGGGTGTGGATTATACCTCAAGAAAGAAAGAAACAAACAAATCCTCACAACTGAACCAATAAGCAACATCACCATAAAGGGAGAAAAATTTAGAGTTGTCAAAGATTTCATTTTGTTAGATACATAATCAACATCTATGGAAGCACCAGTCAAGAAATCAGAGGTTGTATTGCACTGGGCAAGTCTGCTGCAAAACACCTCTTTGAAGTGTTAAGGAGCAAAAATGTTGTTTTGAAGACTATGGTGGTCTAATCCAAGCCAAGGTATTTTCAATTGCCTCCCATGCATTTGAAAGATGGAGAACGAATAGTGAAGATTGAAGGAGAATTGACGCCTTTGAATTGTGAGGTTGGCGAAGAATATTGGAAATACTATGCATTTTCAGAAGAATGGGCAAGTCTGTCTTAGAAGAAGAGCAGCTGTAATGTTCCTTTGATGTGATGGATGAATGGGCAGACTTCATTTCACCTACTTTGGTCATTTGGTCAGAAAGGACCAGTCCCTGAAGAAGGATATCATGTTTGGTAAAGTAGATGGTCAGTGAAAAAAGAGAAGATTCTCAATGAAATGGATTGACATAGTGACAACAATGGATTCAAGCATAGCAATGATTTTTAGGGTGATGCAGGACCCAGCAGTGTTTTGTTCTGTTGTACATAAGGTCACTATAAGTCAGAGCCAATTTGATGGCCCCTATCAACAGTACAATGATTATCTATCTATCTGTCATCTATCCTTATACTACATGTGACAGAATGATAAGGAGTTCTCCTTTTTTCATAACTGAGGAACTTTCCTTTGGTACATATTTTAAATAATCAATGTGTTCTGGTTAGGTAGTGCTGCTTTGACAAGAATATACCAAAAATAAGATGGCCTTAACAAACAGGAGTTTATTCTCTTACAGTTTGGAGGCTTTAAGTCCAAATTCAAAGTGCCAGGCTCTAGGGGCTGGGAGAAAGCCCTTCAACCTTGGCATCCAGCTCTGCCTCCTGCTCCCAGCCCACTGGAGCTAGAGGTGTTTCTTCACTCAGACAGCTGCTGGCTGATGAGGCTGACAAACCCAATGACAAATAAAAAGGCAGAGTCCCAATGTTACCAAATCACACAGCAGGCCATTAATTTAAGTCCACTGTAAGTCCCAAGGTCAGCAGAGCATGGCAGGCTGCTGAACAATGACACAGCTATATGCAGGGTGCAAGCATGCCATAAGCTAGAGACCATTCCCCAAGGCTTTTTTTTTTTTTTTTTTATGCAGGAAGTAGACCTCATTCCCTAATGCAGATACTTAGCTGCTCACAGTAGATTCCCCCATAGAGTTGATTACCAGTCTCATCATGGAGAATACTACATCCAGGTGCCCAGCCACTCAACCAGACCCCGCCAAGTTGACAAACAAACTTAACTACCACACAAGGATACAAAAGTCATAACCACACAAAGTTATTGCTGCGACATACAAAATTTATAAAGTGTACAGAAAATGGAAACAATAACTCTTAGTATCTATACCTCTTTTTATGGGTAGGCTAAATATTCTAAGACCGATTTTTTATTTTCACCTGGAGAAAGAACAATCTAATCTTGTATTATCATTATTAGTAATTAATGTATTCACATACATTTTTAATGAACAGGCCTATCAAAATTTAACAAATTTGCTAAAATTTAGCACAATCTATTAAAGCTTTTCAGACTCATTATCGGTCATTATTATAAAACCAAGACAAGTTTCCTATATCTGTGTAAACTTTCTATTTCTTTTTATATTCATTTAAATTTTATTTCCCTTATCATATTTCACATTTATTTCAACTACAATCTTTTTTTTTATGAAAAAATAGATTCTTTATCCTGCATACACAATTATATTTTGTACACTTCTTGCCCCTAAATACATTCTACATTATTCATATTAATTTAACTTTTTACCAAAATAACTAATTCTTAATTTTCTGGGAAGTTGGTGGTTGGGAGCTGTAACTAACATTTATTTTACTGAGAGGTTGGTAATTGGTAACTGTCTCTAATACAAAGCATTTTAGAGACCATCAAAACTCATGAGCACATAGACAAAAATCTATAGTTACATAGATCACATTCACACCATTTAGAGGGAAAATATAAAGAATTTGATAAAATAACCTAGATGTATAGCTGTTTCATAATATAATTTGATACATAAATTATGTGTGTATAATGTTTACTAACCAATGTTTTATTTATTCATCATTTAACTCTATTTAATATTAGTTGGAAGTCTTAAATTTATCTATGGATCTTGGAAATTTTATTTAAATTGACACATTATGTAAAACACTTTTCAGAATCATGATTAAATTTAATGGAACAAAAAATTAATTTACTTAAACATTTTATGGAAATTATATAAGTCTATGTGGTTAGTGGGAGCTCTGGTAGCATAGTGGCTAAGGTACTTGACTGCTAACCAGAAGGCTGGCGGTTCAA